>NW_009964549.1:0-763 GCF_000747805.2 Chaetura pelagica | reverse complement strand
GTTGGTTAGGACAGGTCTACCTGATTTCAGCTGCACAGTGCCCCAACGAAGAAGACAGGGCAGAAGAGATGCAGAGCTGAGCTTGCCTGAAGTTCAGGTAGAGCTCTCTGTGAGGGCCATAGTCAGGGGTATGTGGTCATGGGGAAAAATGATTGGTGCTTTTCATTTTCAGAAAGGCATATTTTGGAGGTGGGAGCTCTAACACGTTTCAATTTCAGACAGGCAAAATCATAATTCTTTTGTTTATAGTTCTTCACCCAAGTTGACAAGCATGATGTTGTCCATTTGCAAACCTTGCAGTTAGGAATGTGGTAACTGGTATGTTTTAACAAGCCACAGCTTCATTTGCTGTGAGGTAAACATAGCTCTCAGTCAAGCCACAGGCTTATTGAGCTATGGCATATCGTTATTGGGCAGTGACATAGCCAGATCCTTCAGACTCTGCTGTCTTTGCCAGGAATTCAAGTAATGTCTCAATTCTCCAGTCTGGCTCAGAAACGTTAAACACTCATTGCTGTAGCATATCAGTGTTTAGACTGTTGTAGTCTTGCAGTTGATGTTGTGGTGAGATAACTTGCAAAGGAGTTAGATTGTTCTTCCTCATGCTTCTCCATGCAGATCTGTGCCTGTTTTGTGGGGTGTGAAATCACACCCCAGTATTGAGGTATCACCCAACCTGGAATGGGGATGAGACTTGAGTATATCCTTTCTGCTGTGATCCAGCTTCTATGTACTCTCTTGCACTTTAAAAATAATTGGGAGA
>NW_009964548.1:0-763 GCF_000747805.2 Chaetura pelagica | reverse complement strand
ACTACTTTAAAAAAATATCTTCCATTAAACAAATTCAATTAAATTAAAAACATATTATTGAAGAATAAAATTATGAAATTTTTGAAATGCCAGAAAGCACATAAAAAAAAATAATACTCCATACCTCTGCTTAAGAATCAAAAGTGGACTCAAACAATATGTATTTTTTTTCTGGCCCCTTTGTATACACTTATCTGAAGACAGATGTAATTCTTTTACCCAGTCCAAAATTTGTATCTGAAATTACACTAGTACATATCTTTTGGTCTCACAGTATGTAGGATAATGAAGGTTCTCCTTGGTTACATTAGGCTGTAGTGTACCATTAAAGGATTATGAAAACACAGGAACAAAACAGTCGTGTTCATGTTATGTACCGTTTACTTCTAAGGAGACTCTGCATTGTTTCAAAATAAGATATAGCTTTCTGGGATACAGCTGTGACAAAATGTTCTGTATCAGAAACTACCTATTGATTTCTCTGCTTGGGACTATAAAAAGGGATTTTCTTTCCACATACATGGTGATATGTGTGATGAGAGGATACCTCGGAAAAAAAGCCTAAGCTGAGTTGATATAAGTCATGCAGTGATAAGTATTATCTTTGATGACCCAGAGTGGAACCTAGAGTGTTTTCTGTTGATGTACCTATTAGATAGAAATGTAGCTTCCATAAAATCTGCTTCACTTCTGTGTTAGAAAAAAAAATGCATGTATTTTGGTTAGTTGAAACAAATAAAATATTTTGGTTTGTCTGTGTAAA
>NW_009964547.1:0-762 GCF_000747805.2 Chaetura pelagica | reverse complement strand
CACAAAGCAGGAACACTTCAGAACTCTGTTTCTAGACCCAGAGTCCACAGCACTGGGTGAATGAACACAGAGTCACCCTGTCACCCGAGCCAGGGAGCATCTGAGAAAGGTGCAGAAAAGTCTTCCCTCTCTTTTTGCCCAAAATGCACAGCCCTTCTGTTCCTCTTCAGCTAAATCATTTCTTTGAGAGAGTCTTCCAGAGAAGCCAATATGACAAGGAAAAGACAGGGGAAATGCAAAGATGCTTATTGATTCCTGAGGAATTCCAGCTACACTGAAGTGATTTTCTTTTTGGTGCCATAAGCACCATGCCACATGCACACAGTGCTGGTGAGCTGAGGTGTAACCACAGGAGATTCTGAGATGAGCCTCAGATTTCTGCATACATTCTTAACAAGACTCCCCAAAGCTGCTGCACATCATTCAGCAAAATTGGAGCAATGCCTTTGCCCTTGACAGCTGCCAATCAAGTTCTAAGTCAGCAAGTTCCATCAGAGCTCAAACTGACATAAGCAACTGCAGCCAGGTGGGGGAAGCCTGCCCTCCATGTCTTCAGGGATGTCTGTAACTTTGGTAGTTGACAGATACAGACAGAGCCTTTGCCACAGTCTGAAGGATCATATCCTGGATTTCCTAGACTAGAAAAGTCATGAGTATTTTGCTATGAGTATCTCAAGGATTCCTTATTCCCTGTTCAAGCAACAGAGGTGTGAGGGAAGGATAAAGAACCTTCAGGAAGTTGGATGCCTTCCCTAAAAAAAA
>NW_009964546.1:0-762 GCF_000747805.2 Chaetura pelagica | reverse complement strand
ACTGATGATTATACTTCTGAAAGCTTAAAGATAGGTTCTGTTTTTTCACCAAGGTTTGTTCTAAGTACAGTTGGTTATAAAGTTTATTCTGATAGAATTCTTATCAATTGTAAAAAGATAGTATTTTAAGATTGAGCTCAGTCCTTATTTTTGGGACACTACTAAAAAATAACTCCATGTGATTATAAGAACACACAGCTTTACTCTTAATAAAGAGGAGGCATTTTTTAGCATGGCCATGTAGAAAGTGTCAGTGAGTATTCAGTAATGACTGAGTTCTCAGAAACATATTTCTGCAACATGCAGTAAGAGTAAAATCAAGTAAAAAATACACCAGGAAATGCAAACCATTATATTAACATCTATGTTAGAGGACTAGAATGTGTTAACAGCAATTTAAGGCATTATATGAAGTTATTTGTAATTTGTGTATGCAATATGTAAAAAACAAGGCATGGTCTGAAATGATAAGTTCACAGATGATGTAGCAGAAGATATTAACCAGCCAGATAAATAGAAACAGGTTTGGCGTATGTAAGGAGAGATTTATGTGTAATAAGACTTCTTATTATAAATGATTTTGAGGGGATTCTGTATGAATCAGACCTTATCACTGGCCATATAAGAATAGCTACTATTCTCATCCTCTTTTCTGTAAAAAAAATATGAGATAACCTTGAGGAGTCCTTTGTCATGGCACTACTATGATTCATAATGCTGTCTCACTGAGGCCTCTTATAGAGCCTGTTAAACTTCTGAAAA
>NW_009964545.1:0-762 GCF_000747805.2 Chaetura pelagica | reverse complement strand
ACAGCTGCACGACCCCTCGAACTGAAAACAGGGAAGAAATGTACACCACATGTAAGTGGTGGGTAAGGAGTAACCTCTCTTTCATCTGCTCACCTTTATCATCTTGTTACAATGTGTGTAACCAACCCCCAAATTGGTTAGTACTCTAAGGTCTCAGAGAAGGACAGAGAGACAACTCTCAGAGCAAGATGCCTTTCAAATGCCTGGGATTGTGCTGTCAGCAGGTTTACATCTTTAGCCCTTAGTACTGCATAAAATTTCTAGCACAGATGAAAATTTTTTCTAACCTAATGATTACTTGCTGTGTTCTTCTTTCAAGAGGAAATACTGTATTTTTGCCATGTTATGAACATGCATTTCTTTATTGCACTGATGTTACTTGTGTTTATGAGGTATCTATTGGTTTGCTATCTTATTGAGCAAGATCTCATTCATTGAGCGAGATTCTCATTCTCAAAGTAATGACTTGAACTCTGAAACTCCTCCTGGCTCCCATTAGAAATCCAGGCTTGTAATTCTCTATGTTAGAATGTATTTTCTAGTTAGTTTCTGAAAAGCACAGCACCAAATCTTTTTCTAAACTCTGATGCACTTCTCAATCAGCAATTCCAAACTGCAGAAGGAAACACACACAAGCAACATAGCTTTAAACTTGCATGTTCTGCTCTGTTCAGAAAGAACTCAAGCAAAGCTGATTTTTAAGCCAGTACCTTTAAAGTTTCATCAAGACACATCAATATGGCCTAGGTGGGACATCTCAGA
>NW_009964544.1:0-762 GCF_000747805.2 Chaetura pelagica | reverse complement strand
ACGAGTAAGAGCGATGTATGGACGGCCTACTAGCTTTCAGTCCCTGAACCCACAGTGAATTGTTTTCAAAGTGTACACTGCTGGTGATGGGTGTGAGGCACATGTTTCTATTGTGATAGTGAAGGTAAGAGGATGGTTACTCACTTAGTGGTCCTTGAGTTACATGAAAAGTGCTAAAGAAAACGAAATCTAAATATGCAGCACTGATCTTCGAATGCAAAATTCCCTTGGCTGTTTATAATCAAACTATCAGAATTGCTTAGGGTCTAAAAATTGAAAGATTAAAAATAACCTGCTGTAGTTTGCCCAGGGTCCAAGCCTGAAAGCTGCAGTCACATCTTGCACCCTTCCTGCAAACTGGTGTAAGATGGAGGTAAAAGGAGGTAACATCCAGCTCTGTGAGACTAAGAGATTCATCTCCTCAGCGCCAGATGTTGAGGTTGGGAACCAGATTATGGGTTCAGTGGAACCACACTGAAGAGGTGGATGGGTGGGGCAGGATTGGCAGGAAAGCAAATGTATATTAGAAAAATGCTTTGGATGCACAGTATATATGAAATCTCAACAAGATTTTTTTTAGTCACAGCTGGATCTTGACTGCTTTTCAAGATTTGCTGAACCACTTTGCCAGGGAAAGGCTCTGTAAATGTAATTTCTGCATTGACATATTAAAGGCAATTTAAAACTACAGGAGAAATTGTTCACTAGAATCATAGAATGTCTGGGGTTGAAAGGAACCTCTAAAGGTCATCTAGTCCAACC
>NW_009964543.1:0-761 GCF_000747805.2 Chaetura pelagica | reverse complement strand
AAAAAATATATGGGAGATTTGTTTAAACTGGATCATCACTTAGGGAAGAAATTGAGGATCACTCTGAAACTGGGGAGACTGATACTGTAGATGCACTGTCTACAAAAGAGACTGCAGCTGGCTGCAGGTCTCTTCTCAATATACTAGTAAGGTTGGGAAAGTAATCTCATTAGATGTTTGTTTCAGCTTCAACTAGCTGTCTTTTGCATGTGACCCAATCTAAAAGGGGGCATTCTGATTTGTCCATACAATGAGGAACAGAAAGTGTTTCACCTGATCAGCAGTTATACTTGAATTTACACCATCTGACCGGCAAACCTAAAAGCTACATACAGCTTTGGAAGACAGCTTTGAGTAGCTGTGTTCGAGGCATCTAGAAATGGACACACAGCTTTCCCATGTGATTCTGGATACTCTGCTGTGGCTGACAGATTGCTTTGGGTACCAGCCACCAATTTCAGATTAAATAGTATCATGGCAACAGTACTGAGTAAGGAAATTAGAGAGTCTGAAAATGAAAGTCAGTGCTTCTCTTTTTGACAGAAAGAGATCATCCATCTAGACACTCTAGCTTTGCTGTATTCAGGTCCTCCCATCACTATTGATATATTGCCCATTTGAAGGAGGTGAGGGAGGTGTTTCTCTTTAATGATGCGCTGTTTATTTTTCTCAGAATGACCACTAGTACTTTGTGTCTCATTTAAAAGGCCAAAAATGATATGGATCACAGATCTGGAATTTCGACTAGTTGTGCAGCCAAA
>NW_009964542.1:0-762 GCF_000747805.2 Chaetura pelagica | reverse complement strand
AAAAATCTTTGTTTAGCTTTACTATCTAATGTTTACATAAAAAATTGCACTGAAAAACATGATCCAAGATACAGCTCTCAAGTTGAGAGATCTGTATCTTGATCACAGTAATTCTTTCATGCTCAATTTTTTTGCAAATAAAAAGTCAGTATATATAGACACTGCACTTTGATCTTCTTCAATGCTAGATATCAGTATATATGATGGAGCAAGCCACTGATTAAATGTATCACACAGGTTTATTGCTCCTCGCTAACTCCTAGAATAGTTCTTCACACAAATTTGAGAGGACACAGTAAAGACTTAAAATGATTTACCAAATACATCCAACTTGAAAAGGCTTGTTGACAGGCAAGTGCTAAGATAGATCTGTATTAGTGAGCCCTTCAGGATAACTGAGACAGTATCTTATCAGTAGGCTTGTAATGAATTAATAGGTGTGTTGTGAAAGAGTCTGATTGATTGTATCTGCTGAAAGCTATTGCATGAAATAGAAAACAGTAATACACCGGCATAGTAGGTTTGGAAAAGTCAACCTTTTTAATAACTGCTCTTCTCTCCAGGTTATGTTATGCAGTTACAAAGTAGTTAGAAAAAAAGCATGAGTTTCTGGGAGGGCCTAGTTGTCTTTAAAAAAAACCCATTCATATTCATTACATAAATAACATCTGGCACTTCAAGGGGACTCCACTGGACAAAAAGCCTTACATCTTAAAAATTATGCTTGATCCAATATTGTGTTGAGGTCCACTTTGTTGTATT
>NW_009964541.1:0-762 GCF_000747805.2 Chaetura pelagica | reverse complement strand
AGGACAAGCCTAGTCTGTTCTTGTCAAAAAGATGTGCCTTTTAAATCTACTTGTGCAAAAAGTTTTCTTCACAGTTTTGTGAGGTGAGATAAGCATGAAAGGCATAAAAAATAAGGCAGAACCATGTTCTGCAAAGGAGCTTCATTCATAGATACCTGTGGTAGCCCCAAGCAGTGCCGATACAATCATGTGGCACATGAAGAATTCTGTTTGAGAAAACAAACTCTATGTTCCCGTGGGTGCCTTGTAGCTCAGGCTTCTTTAGGGCAAGGTGTTTATTTCACAGGAATAGTGAATGGTATCAGTGACACTTTGGAAGCAGCCATGCTGGAGATGTACCTGCTGAGACTTTGACTGCTCCATGAGGAGACAGGATCACCTAATAGGAAGCTGTAAAATTGTAGTAGAAACCAAATGGCCTAAAATTCATGTTTCTTCAGCTGTAGAATGCCTTCCTTATGTGTATTACAATCTTGGGCAACCTGGAGAATTTGTAAGTTTACAAAGCATCAGAAGCACTACTCCATAGCTTCCAAAAAGAAGTATTTCAGACCTTACATCTTCAGTGGACCTATAGGTGGCACCTGTCATAACTGCACAACTGAGATCTGGCATCTTATGTGTTATGAATATGGTGAAAAGAGACCTGTTATGTATCTGTTGATTTTTCTACTCAGCACAAGTTACAAGATTATTAAGAAGAAAAATATCACAGCATAACAACAAAGAAATATCATATATGATCTCTCTAATATTTTTTTT
>NW_009964540.1:0-762 GCF_000747805.2 Chaetura pelagica | reverse complement strand
AACAAAAACAAAAACAAAAACAAAAACACCACTAATTAACTGGTATATTGGAACTTTTGAAATTGAATCAACATTTAACACAATGTTAATGTCTCTACCATCCCTTTTCATACTTCCTCAGAAGCCCAGGGAATAGCAATGTCTGCCCTCAAATCCACAACTTTATTCATTGTCTCCGGTCCTTGATGCTTCACTTCTTCCTAAAGATACAACAGTCACCCAGAGCTTACAGGAGCTCTTTATTCCTCATTTGCTCCTTATTCCCTATGATCATAGTCTGTCCCTTCCTGATTCCTTCTCTAGCTGTTCTTTTAAGCATGTTTTTGCAGATAATAGTCACATTTTCATACAGAAACAAATCAGCACATTCATAGATATCAGATTATGTATGAGAGGTTTATAAATTAACAAATAGCCATCAGTACAGCTATCCAGTAACTATTAGAATGGGAGAAAATGCTGATTTGAGAGACAGGCAATAAGACAAGGAATCTCACTTTGAAACCACTAGTTACAGTTCTGTAGTCAACAGTGACCAAAGGACATTACCTTGTCCTGTTTGGACAAGCTCTCAATGGCTTGTGCTAGAGTGTTGACAGACAAACTCAGTGAGAGATTAACAGACTCAGAAGTGAAAAAAATAGAAGCAATTCCCCCATTCTTTACTTTTCTACTAGGAAACACCAAAGCTCATCCCATTGCTGTGCATACCCTTTTCTCCTTTATAGAAGGAACTATTTTGTGAGAAAAAAAAAAAAAAAA
>NW_009964539.1:0-762 GCF_000747805.2 Chaetura pelagica | reverse complement strand
GAAAAAAAAAACAACACGTGAAAACACAAGAGAAAAGGAAAATATTCTTGGCCTGCCTCTTGGGGTAAAGCAGCAGGAGAAAGAGAGAAAGGTGATGAAGCTAAAGAACAGTTAGGTTATTCCTTTCTAAGGAACCTCACAACCAAATCTATGATCAGAACACAGAGTTCAGTCATTTTCTTACAGCTGATGTTGTCAGCCATCCCATTAAAGTCCCTGAAGAGGCCAGAAAGTGAAGCACATCAGGTGAGAGGAAGGAAACATAATGGCTTACCAGTTAAGACAAAATCTACAATAATGCATAAGGACAACACATATTCTGGAAGTATCAGCAATTACACTGCTGTTGTTTTTCTCATCCTCACACCTCCAAATTTCCAGGTAACAGAACTCATGTCCCAAAGGGTGTGCTAAGATCACCCTGCCATGGAAGGGAACACCCTCTACTCACATCTCAGCAGTCCTGGCATTCTAGCAGCCAGAACAGCTTTCTTCACAAATGAAAAGTAAATACACATCAATAACAAACCAATTAATTTTCAGTTGGGTCAGAAAGCTGGACTAACTCTTGCCACAGCCCTGTGATATGCAGAGCCAACAGAGCTTGAGGCTGAAGGCAGGAGAAGAGGGTGGGCTACTCACAGATAGACTGCTTTTAGTTGATCCCAAAATGACACAGCAAGAAAGCTGTTGCAGTGATTAAATAATGATTAAACTCCATCAGACTTGGTAGAAATTGTTGTGCTTTGCTGGTAAAAAAAA
>NW_009964538.1:0-762 GCF_000747805.2 Chaetura pelagica | reverse complement strand
GTGTAAGTGCAGAGAGCTCTTGGTTGGGAGGAGGGTGCAGATCATACACCCTGTCCCGGTTTGTGAGGGGTTGGAGCTGAATGAGACAGCAAAGGTGGTGGTAGCACCAGGCTGAGGACATTGATGAATGGGGAGAGGTTGTGCCTTGGGACCTTTTCCTGTTTATAGGACGTGGTCAACTCCACTCTGTTTTCCTGTTTCCTGTGACGTGTCCTGCTTTGCCTGGGGTTGCCTCTCCAGGGCTGTGATTCTCTGTTCAGTAACTGGCAGGATGTTTGCAAGCTGAGTGTCTTCCATGTCTGGCTCCTACGGCATGTGTGGGGTGTGCTTTCAAGAACCTGAAGCCCAACATGGGTAACTGTTGGGAAACAAAAACTGAAGGTATCTGGTAAGATAAGTTCTGCCTTTGTTTGGCCAGTGTGCAGGTGAGAGGTCTTTACACCTTGTCTAGGTGAACTGAAGGCAAAAGCCTCTCTCCTTGACTCTGAGATGTCACATCACCTCAGCTTGGCCCACTGTGTTCTCAGCAACCACTCTGCATTACAGTCATCTCTTCCCTTTGGTGTGCAGAGTTTGGTACAGGCAGCAGCATCTCTCTACTAGTTTGCTCCGTAACTTCAGCATCCTCTGTTGTGGGATGCATGTGGGTCAGGAACTTCCTTTGCCCTCCAGATGTGCTAGTCATGTTTCCAGAGCAGAGTTGAGCTGCTGATCCCTTGATTCTGGCAGCAATGATGAAGTTCTCATTCTCATTGCACCACT
>NW_009964537.1:0-762 GCF_000747805.2 Chaetura pelagica | reverse complement strand
CTTGAGCAGATCCTTGAAGAGGCTGAAATCTCCCCACCTGAAGTCAAGGGCAGTAAGATTACTGTGATCCCTCCTGGCTGCCCTAAGGCTCTTGAACACTTCACCATTTAATGGTCACTACAACCAAGGCTGCCCTTGAGCCTAGCATCCCTCACCAGCCACTCCTTCTTGGTGAGAACAAGGTCCAGCACAGCACCACTCCTTGTTGGTACCTCAATTACACTTCATGGACGTGAGAATAAATCATGTTGTTGTCTGGATTTAATGGTCCAGTCCAGCCCAGGCCTAGTGACAGAAAGATGCCCCAAGTCTGAAAATCCAGATCCTGAGCCTGCTTTGGGGTCCATCCCTGAGTAGCACTGGGAAACCCTTAACCCATCCTCCTGCAGGGCCAGCAGTCCTCTTCTGTCCCCCTTTATGCAGCTTGAAACAAGGAGAGGGCAGAAATGGATAGCTTCCCTTCAGGGACAGGCAGTGTAGGGTACTGGAGAAGGACAACAGCTGTGAGCACTTGCTGCATCCCTGGTGTTCAGGCTATGGAGGCTCCAACAGGAGGGAGGACCTGGGTCCTGCAGACAAGGTTCTCCCTGGCTCTGCCATTAGATTGTGCTGGACTTGCTGCGCCGGAGCAGGCAGACGGCAGTCGCCAGAGATGTCAGGGTGGTGAACACGAAGAGCAGGATGAGGATGACCCAGTAGTTGTACATCATGCTTTTGTGGGAAGAGGGCTTCTCTGCTGGGATCATGTTGGTGAGGTTCAGC
>NW_009964536.1:0-762 GCF_000747805.2 Chaetura pelagica | reverse complement strand
AATAAAACCCCAGATCTCAACACAAACACCCCTAGTATGGGTGCTCAGAAAGAGAGGATGCCCAGAAAAACAGAAACACTTGACTGCAGTCTGTTTTCCCTACCTGAACTATGCCTGGAACATCCACTGAAGTCTTTTAGGGATACAAAGAACAGCTGGGGAGGCTGAGGAGGAGCTCACAGTTCCTGGCCTGATTTTCTGCTTTTCAACAGGATGAAATATAAAATTTTAACCTGTAACTCTGTGCAGGTAATGAGAAATTGTGAGCATTGTTACCAATAGCAGCATTAATATTAATAATTCATGCAGCAGAGAGATGATAGAAACAGCTCTTTTACTGCAGGATGTGGAAGTTAGCATAGGTTCTCTGAAGTCAGAAGCTGACCTCTAAAAAATAGTGTCATCCAACAACTTGACTTTGCAATCAAAATATCCTTTCATTGTACTATATAATTAGAGTATATGATTTAATCAACATTTTATTTTAGTTTATTAAGTGCTTATTCAGCACTAAGTGGCAATTAAGCCTCGAAGTACTTTTAATAAATCAAGAATCTTGATAATCATCAGTCATAATTAATTTGTCCCATTTCTACATTTGGTGTCAAGTTCTGCATATCCATAATAGAAGCACAGAATCACATAATTATTTAGGTTGGAAAGAATCCTTAGGATCAAGTCCAGCTATTAACTCTACCAAGTCCACTTCTAAACCATTTCCCTAAGCATCGTATCTACACATCTTTTAAACACGTCCAGGGA
>NW_009964535.1:0-762 GCF_000747805.2 Chaetura pelagica | reverse complement strand
AGTTATCTTCCACACACTCCAGGAACGTCCAAAACTATTTCCTCTCTGCTGTATTGTATTTGCAGCAGAGATCTGATGAGTTGAAGTCTCCCATGAGAAAAAGGGCTCATGATCGTGAGACTTCTCTCAGCTACCACAGAATATTAATATGCTGCTTCATCCTGCTTGTGTTGTCTGTAACAGACTCCCACTATGGTATCTGCCTTTTTGGCCTTCTCCTCTGATGTGTGAAACATCTGATTTGTCTGCGTCTTACCTATCCTTTCCCTTTCTCACACAGTGGTGTCCCAGATCCTAATTGTGTTAGCTGTATGTCAGCAGCTGACCTTTTGAATGAAAACTGATTCAGAAGGCATCGGCCCTTTGGCTTTTTTGAGTTATCTGTTATTTTCCATTGCATTGATGGATATATGGGCCTATTGACCTTTTTCTTGGTCTTATACTTTCAGTCCTCTGACAGTGTTTGGTTGCTCTTGATCCCTGATTGTTGGGTACTGTTTTAAGTACTGGATTTTATTATTTTGCTGTTAAGCACATATTGCTATAAGTCCTTAGGGAGTGCGAGTGACCCAGGAGCACATGAACTGGGTGGCAAACAGGGCATGGCACATCAGAAGGGTGTGGCACAGCAGTTTGCACAGCAGTTCATGGAGGCAGGGTATTGGGTAGAGCGTGGGAGTACGGCGCAGCCCACCTCTTGGCTCCAGAGGCTAACTTAACTAGTGGTCATCACCCTCCCAGAAGAGTGTTAGCTATGGTTTC
>NW_009964534.1:0-762 GCF_000747805.2 Chaetura pelagica | reverse complement strand
GGAAGTGTTCAAAGCCAGGTTGGATGGGGCGTGGAACGACTTGGTCTAGTGAGAGGTGTTCCTGCCTGCAACAGGAGGGTTGCAATTAGGTGGTCTTGAAGATCTCTTCCAGCCCAAATCATTCTTTCTTACTGGCTTTTTCTATTTTAGAGTTAAATTCAAGCATGTTTGCATTCTTTCTCAGAAGTGGAACAGACACTCAAACTTTCATTTTTTTTTCAAGAGCCTAATACTAAAACTTACTTGCTAGGTTCAGATTTTGGTTTTACATTTAATATGTAGTTCTTCTCTCTTCTGCCATATAACACGGAGCATTACTTCAACTGTGTTCACTACTTTTAATCAGCTACAACACATCAATTTTTGTACAATACAAATTTTATTTCTTAGTTTTGTCAAAGATCCAATAAGACAACAAGAAAGGGAACCAGATTCCATATTGCCAATAATCAAAACACTTATTCCATCTTCCTTATGTACTATGTGATTACAACAATGTAATTAGAGGCAAAACAACTATTACTAATATGCTTAGGGTGCCAAGGAGGCGGTCAATTATCATGCTACATGAGTAAGTAAAACATCAGTCTTGGTTTTCTTACCTCAGAAGTAGTGTGCTTTGCTGCCAATTAGAAAAATCTTTTTTATTCAGAAACTTGGAACAGTTTAGCAAAGCGGCACAGACATGACATTCTGTTTTTCAGAACAGAATTAACAAGCTTGAACACAAGGCTAGCAAATGTGATATGGAAAAAAAAAAAA
>NW_009964533.1:0-761 GCF_000747805.2 Chaetura pelagica | reverse complement strand
TTTTTTTTAATAATTAGAATTATGGCAGAGCAAATAGGACAGAAACTGAAGAAACCCAACATTTTCTTTGACACATAGTTTTGTTCAAGCTATTGCCTACATCTGCTGCCAACTTCTGAACCCCAGCACCACCTTCCTAGAGTATGAAGAAGCTGTACATTGATGCAGGAAAAAAATGCACCTTGACTGGTGGTGGGAAGAATTTTAACCCTTCTATTATAGTGATTTACATAATAGATAGAGCTGATTTTGAGAGGTCTGGATTTAGACATCCAAGAGATTCAGGACAAAAATACACCTTAGTAGATGCTGATCCCTTTTCATTTTCAAGGAACAAAATTACGTGTATTGTACTTACTAATAATGACAGTAATATTGTGTTTATCTGACAAACTTTGTTCCAGACCTTCAAAACAAGCGAAGAGTTGCCCCAGAGCCCTGCTGCAGTAGCACTGCATCTGCCTGAGCTCAGAGAAAGGAAGGTAGTGCCAAGAGCTGATGGGGACCAATGCACCCAGGAAGGAAACCCACCAGCTGGAGAGAAGCTCTCTGTGATGCCTGATGGTGTGTGCACATGCATTATTCCTCTGATGCTGGACAAGACACAGATCTCACAAGATCTGTGTTTTGCAAGACATAGTTCACAGAGATGGGAGATGACAGGGTGTTGTGAGGCATCAATGACATTTCTGGGGAGATGTCTCAGGAGGCACTCAGGAGTGTTAGTGTGACAGCTACTGATGAGCTCAACACCTGCTGCC
>NW_009964532.1:0-761 GCF_000747805.2 Chaetura pelagica | reverse complement strand
CTTAATTATGAGTGATATTTTTGGATGATCATGCTCAGCTATGAAAAGTCTGCATTTGTTGCAAATAAATCTGAGGAGGACACGGTGAACAGCAGAGGGAAAAATGGGACATAAGCTGCATGAAAGCTTTGCTGTTGTACAGCTGCTACTCCCATTAAATTGTACTTGTTTAAGAAAGTTTGCAATTCCAAAACACACAAGGGCTGGAGGAAACCTATAAAAACAAATGCAGAATAACAGGAAAAAATAATTTTATACTCTGAGGGCAGAAAAGCTGGAAAATAAAGAGAGAACCTTGGTTAATGGTTATCCTCCATGATCAGCAGAGTGAGGTGAAAAGGTTGAATGTTTTTCTCTGCTTTTTAATGTCTGGAGTGTGAGCTTGAGGTTTTTTGGATTGGTCTCTATATTTATCTCCTATAAACAGTTTTGGAAAGTGAGCTGTGAAATCTCAGCCTATTCAAGCTGGCTTCTTACAGCTGCACTATTTCAAAAGTCTCACCCTGTGGCAGAAGCCAGCCCATGGAGGAGGTCAAAACATTCTGCTGGCATTTTGTCCAACCAACTTTTAATTTTTTTGCACTTTCTGTACTTTCTAGCTCTCAGATCTGTGGATAATCTCAGTGTAATTAGAAGGTTTAGGCCATATTCAGATATACACTTAAATTTTTGGTCACTATTATTCTAGGATGAGTACTGGTTACAAGCACACAATTATACTAGTTCTTGCACAGACTCCTTATGAGAGAAAATCCTGGCTA
>NW_009964531.1:0-761 GCF_000747805.2 Chaetura pelagica | reverse complement strand
AAGATCATCAAGTCCAACCTTGAACCCAGCACTGCCAAGCCACACAGCCCCAGCTCTGCTTTGAGGGTCTTCTGCACTGACTGGGGATTACATTGCCAGGAACATACCCTGGCAGAAACGTCCTGGGAAATGCCCAAAACATGGACCTTTGCCTTTTCCACCCAAAAACCACTACAGAACCAGCCTTTCCATTTGCACTCATGTCTAACAGCAGAGCATGTTGATTAAAGCTGCATGCAGTTTAAGCAAATCTGGGCTGATCCTGCAGACTTGGAGTGACTCTTCTCATGCAAAGGCTCCGTTTGGCTTCTGTTGTGCCAATAATGTGAGGAAAAGCTGCAGAGGCTGTTGGGGCCAGAAAAATATCCATCAGCATCTCAGAATCCTTGCTCCTTCCCAGCAGGGTTTCAGGTGGCAACCAGGTCTAAGTCCAAGTGTGCTGTTTTTTTCTTCCAAATAGCACCAAACCTTGAGCTATTGACTATAACAAAGGTTCATCTGGGAGGGGAGGGAAGAAGTGGGTTTAGTGAGAATTGTAGAAATCCCAGTTTGACTGCTCAGAGGCCTCTGTGGATTAACAGAATTAATTTATCTTGTGAGGCATTAATTGAAGGATGGTGCTGAGGTTAAGGACAAGGTCAGCTCTCCACAGTGTAATGTCTCCCACATAATTCACTTACCAAACCATCAAGACAATCTGTGCAGAGTAATAATGAAGGATGGATGTTCTGCTCCCAGGATCTCAGGGAACATAACCTTGT
>NW_009964530.1:0-761 GCF_000747805.2 Chaetura pelagica | reverse complement strand
TTTTTTTTTTTTTCTCTTGTAATTCCTGTTGTTGGCTTAGTTCGTAGACTGACTTCTTTTGCATTGTAATGGACTGAAAAGAAGACTGAAGGAGAAGCAAGCATAACACAGCATTGTATTCTCTTAACTAATACCAAGAAAGTCTGCCTTTCTATTATTATACTGTAAGTATTACTAAAGCCTTCATTTTTCTACTTCTATATGAATTTTCATCTCCCTGGAAACCCTAAGTACCAGAACAAAAAGCCCTCCCCATCCTGGGTTTAGAGCAGGAGCACAGGAGATGGTCTCAGACAGGCCTGGCCAGACACCAACTCAAGGTTAAAGACAATTGATTGTCTGCAAGTTTATGAAAAAAACCCCAACAACTCAATCACCAGCTTAATATAAAATCCATGCCACATCAAATTAAAGATTTCTGACCTAACTTTTCCACACTCATTAGCAGGATTTCTAATGCACAGATTTAACAGTTTCTGTTAAGTTTACAATTGGTTTTGTCTCCTTATGGAATCTAATATTGGGTTTCTTTTTTTGTTGTTGTTGGTTGCTTTGAAAAGTCACAAGAATAGCTCAGTGTAACTCAGAGAAACAGGGTTTTTTTAGCACCAGTAGAAAAATTATAATGGAAAGTTCTCTGTTTCACATATTTGAAATAAAATCAGAATTAGCTGATAATGAATTGGTTGGAAACAAAAGACTCAAAGACATTTAATGGTTGGACTCAATTATCTTAAGGGTCTTTTCCAACCTAAATGGTT
>NW_009964529.1:0-761 GCF_000747805.2 Chaetura pelagica | reverse complement strand
TGAGACTGACTGGCCTGTAGTTCCCTGGGTAAATCAATTCCAGAGCAAATGATAACACGAATTCTTGTTGGAAAGTCAAAGGAAAACCAAGGATTTGGGTTGGGTTTTTTGTTTGTTTGTTTTTTGTTGATTTTGAGGGGTCAGATTTCATTAATGCTGTCATGGAATGACTACTCATATACTTATGGCTGAACACACATTCATAAGTTTGAGTCACAGACCATAACCGTATCCTCAGATTAATGGGACTTTCTGGGTAATCAGCACTTTTAAATGTCAAACAGTTTTAGCTGCCCAAGCTATATAACTGTATAAATATTTTGTCGATTAAAGGCTGTGCACCAAAAATAAGAGCTCTAACTGATGTGCGTATAAATGAGACTTGTTCGAAGAACTGGAATTTTAGAAACTGCTGAGTGCCCACCTTCAGAAAATCTGTTTTTCCAGTGTATTCTTAGGATTTTGATTGACAAGAAGGCTTAGACTGGGATGGCTGAAAAGGTTACTGTGTCCCCCATCCCTGCTGTTTGAGAATCACAACCTGAACCATGGTAGCAGCATACTGTCAGCTCAGCCTCTTCAGATGACTAACAAGTAACTTGTGCAGGGGAACAGGGCAAGCATAGAGATTGGTAACATTTTTCACCTTCTCAACCTACATTCATCTCCTTAGAATGCTCTAAGGAGATGAATTTTCTGAGGGTGAACACTCACGGAATCACACAGAATCTTGGAGGTTGGAAGGGATCTCGAAAGATCAT
>NW_009964528.1:0-760 GCF_000747805.2 Chaetura pelagica | reverse complement strand
AGAGAGATTTCAATTCTGAAAAGTCTCTTTTTGGCTATATTCAAAAGTACACACTGCAGCGCAAGTAAAAAGGGACCTTATTTGAGCCATGACTCAGTACAACTACACCAGGACTTGCTGTCACTGGTTTCAAGACAGACGTCTAGGGAAAGCCTGGAAAACGCCTGGAAGTATGTCCTGTTTGGCCCATACCACTTCTTGGAGGTTCATGGTTTTCCACAGAGATACCGGAATCTACCCTGTACAGATAGAAGGGTGGCAGACTAGACTACACAGACAAACAGAACAATCATCTATGTTATAAATGACGCCTCCCGGCCTGCCCCACACACACCTCGCTGCTTTGCCGAGAAGCTGTGCAGCGCCCCTGCAAGCACAGCTGGCACGGGCCTGATAAAAAGCTCTGTCACACTTGCACTTAAAATTAGTTTGAGCAAACCAAAGAGAAAACCTGCACCCTAAAGAACGTCAAAGGTAACTCCTGACTTACCTGAAATGAAAGGCCATGTTTTTATCTGAAAGGGAAACGCTCCTAACCGCCTTTGCCTTCTCTCTGGAATTTGGGTGCAGTGTCTGCAACACCTTTGAACTTGCCAGGGTTTCTGCCCACTGGCCCAGCCCCACACGTGCCACACCCTGAGCAGCAAGTGGATTCAGCTGGGGGCAGCAGGACCAGACAGGCACAGGGGCACCCATGGGAGGGGAAAGATGCTCTAAAATAGGGGTTTGGTTGCATTTTAAAGACAAATAGCATAGGTGT
>NW_009964527.1:0-761 GCF_000747805.2 Chaetura pelagica | reverse complement strand
ATTAAGTTATGGTTGGTAGATTTAGATTATGATCTTGGAGATCCTTTCCAACCACCAAAATTCTGTGATTCTGTGTATCACATACTGGAAAAGGCTGTCTTTTGATCTTTAGCTGTTTTCAGATACCTTTTTCATTTGATTAATATAAATAGAGACAAATTCGTGGCTAAGACAATTTTTTGCTATGACTATTTCTTGTGTTGCTACTTTATTATCCTGTGAGAAATAAACCAGAATGCTGGTTTGCCCAAAGCCTCGATGGTGATGGGAGGCGCATGTGCAAATAGCTAATAAACAGGAGGTACAGATGGTGAATTCAGGCACATATCCCAAACTGTGACTCAGACAAAAGGGATTAGACTGCATTCTATGTGCCTAAAGATAGAAAGAGCAACTGAAATTTTGATAATGAATTGAAATGAGGTATTTGGCTCAGCTGATTACAAATAATATGAACAATGCTTTTAAAAATAGTCATAGTGACTTTTAAGGGCTTATGAAGTATATAAAAAGAGTCTGTGAAGATAAGTAAGAAAAATAATTCACTAATCCAACTGTCAGTTAGTTTAACCCACTTATAATGGATCCAGTCAAAATTCGGTAGGCTGAAGGAGCCTGAAAGTCTCTGCTGATCATACATGTTATAATGTAAACAACTTGGGAGTTGTTTACAACTTGTAAACAACTGGGAGGAGAAACGGACACAAAAATAAATGAAGAAACATAAAGATTTTTTGTTTGTTTGTTTTGTTTTTTGTTTT
>NW_009964526.1:0-760 GCF_000747805.2 Chaetura pelagica | reverse complement strand
GTCCTTTCCAACTCAAACCATTCTATGATACACTACAGGAATAGATGAACATATTTCTCATGGGTTAAATACTTAGCAGAATTAGCAAAGGGGATTTAATCCAAATACATTTTACAAGGGATAAGGATAATTGCTCTTGTTTCATCTTCTGTGATAACAGTGTCTGGCTGCAGTCCTGTGGTTTGCAGTTTAGTCTGCTATAAAAATGCTGTTAATAAAATATATCTACTCAGCACGTGGGCAGCACAGCCTTGTCTTGCAAAACTTTCTGTCTTCCCCATTGATTGCCCAGCTTTGCTCACTGAATATAGCAGTCTGAGAATGGCAGATCTCACAGCTCTGTACATGAGCCTGTTTCAGTGTCTATTATACCCCACTGGAAAGGTGCCAGACCATTAATGCAAAAAAGGCACTGAATGCTTCGAGCTTCTCTGCCTCACTTTCAGCCTCATTTTCTTATAAAGAAAGTTTGTACTAAACTTCTGTAAAAACAGTTTTGGATAGAATAGCTTTATGCTCCATCCCTTAATAAGGATAAGAAATTTTGTGATTTTTCTCATGTTAAAAAGCAAAATATGACAGTAGTTTTTACATTTCAGTGCTTGGGCTAGAGGTTTGGTAGAATCATTTTGTTGGAGACATACATCTTTTGACCATAAAGAAGGTCTGCATGTACACACTGGAAGCTAATAATTGCCCATTTAGTACTCTGCAAAGGGTTGGGATCTCACAAACAAAACAAAACAAAACACACACACAC
>NW_009964525.1:0-760 GCF_000747805.2 Chaetura pelagica | reverse complement strand
AAAAAAAAAAAGCATCTGTTTTGTTCTAAGGCTGGACTTGCTAGAAGCTGGATTCTTGCAGAAGTTGAATGTGATGACTTACTGCAGTGCTCATTATTCAAGCAAAGTTGCTGGTTATTCTTTCTTTAGTTGCTTGTGGGTCTCTGTCACGTTGGGAGGTGACTGAAGTTGCTCTGTGGTCTTCATCTTTCCTTTAATGTGGTTTCTGGTTTTGAAACATGGCAAGGAAGAAACCTTAAACCTGGCATAGCATGATAACCCTGAAGAAAACAAAGCTTTGGCATCAGATCTCTGGTATTCTTATGCAGAAGGAAAATGTCATTGTTCCCTCTGTCTTACTACAGTGTTTTAGTACATCTAGTTTGTTGTTCAGTAACACTAATTCAATGTAATAGGAAAAAAAAGAAAGATGAAGGGTTCTCCCATATGGAGTTAGTAGGAACATTCCTTTAGCTCTTACTACATACTTGCAGCTTCCCCTTTGTAAATGCAATTGGTACTTTTAACTTTTTAGGCTGTTCTCTCTTGTGGAACGTGTTGCTGCCTTTTATACTCCTTTCACAGAGCTTCTATGAACAGAATAATCATGAAACTTAACTGTTGGGTGGGAAACAATAGTGACGTCATTAGGTCAAATTAGTAATAGTGTGTAGTTCTATAAAAACCTATACTGTTGTAGCACTGTTACTGTTGCTACCACTGATGGCCAGTGAGCCATTCCTCAACCTTAAACCATTTGTTTATGTTAATAAACATTAAA
>NW_009964524.1:0-760 GCF_000747805.2 Chaetura pelagica | reverse complement strand
ACTCAGCTGACTTCTCATGTAACCACAGTTTTGTGACTAATTATGCTACCCTTTTCGCTTCACTAAAACTTACACTTGAAAGAGCATGTATGTAAGCAAGAGTGAAAAACATTTCTGGATTTGTTTATTTTTGGTTTTCTAACAGTTGCTTGTTAATGTGAACATTTTTTTTTGGAAAAATGGTGGACTGATTATGCAGTATGACCTTCAGCCTGAGTTGATAGCGTTTTGTCATCTGACTGCTTTCAACGTTAGAAAAGAGTATTGGTATATATGTGTTTAAGTGGACTTCATGCTTTGGGACATGTGGTACTTGTGTTTTTTCCCCAATAGCAAGGGCATTAATACATATGGATACAATTTTGACCACTTTTTGGTATTACCAATGCTATTTAGCTTTACTTGGCAAGAGTATAAATAAAGGAATAAATGTAAGTAAGAAAAGAAAAAACATTTAACACCACCTAAAGGATAACTTCAGCCAGCTGGACAAATCCATGGGATAAGTGGGGATGCAGCCAAGGACATGGGGGGGTAGATGAAGAACACCAAGGACCTGAACCTGAGAAATGAAATAAGTCCTGCTGGAGGCATTACTAGTGGGGTCCCTCAGCAGTTCATTTGGGAACCCATACTGTTTCCTGTTAACCTAGGAGCTAGGATAGAAGGTACCCTTGGCAAGTTTGCAGATCATACCATATTGGGTGAGAGCAGCTCTTTCACTGGAGGGCAGGCTGTTATTCTGAAGGACACTGAGAGC
>NW_009964523.1:0-761 GCF_000747805.2 Chaetura pelagica | reverse complement strand
AAATTGGGACAAACCCACCAATTTAGGGCAAACCCATCACCACTTCCCCCCTCCCCCAGCCTAGATGGGGACTTGAAAAAAGACCAGAACCCCTCAAATCCCTGGAAACACCCCCAAAAGGGGGTGGGGAACCCGCCAGTGCCTCCTCCTCTCTCTCCTCACCTCTCTCTCTCTCTCTCCTCTCCACGGCGGCCGCAGGAGAGCGCGGCTCTCGCCGACAGGCTCATCCAGGTACTGTCCAAAATCACCTTTTTTTCCCTTTTCTCCTCCTTTTTCACCTTTTTTTTCCTTCCTCCTCTCACTTCCCAGCCCTTCCCCAGCTCCTTTTGGGGAAAATTGGCCTTTTTCCTGTTTTTCTGGAGGCTCTTGGCACCTTCCCTGTTTGTTTTGGTTTTAGAGGGGGGAAGGAGGATTTGAGGCTGGGGGGAAATGGGGGTTTGGGGCCCATTTTGGGGCTGAAGGGGATGAGGAGGGGGTGACACGGTTGCACTTGGGGACAGGGTTTGGTCACCGTGGGATAAAAAGAGTCATTTGGGTGAGTTGGAGCCAAATCTGGGTATTCTGAGGGGAAGGTAATGGGGTGAGACACCTCAGGGGACAAAATGGCCCTAGAGGTCCCCATGGGTCACCTGCTTGTCCTCAGTGTCACCTGCCATGGGGCTGATGTCACTCCCCTGGCCTTGTGTCAACCTCCCTGTTCTTCAGTGTCACCTCCCTAGGGCTGGTGTCACCCTCCTAGAGCTGCTGTCACCCCCACTGGT
>NW_009964522.1:0-760 GCF_000747805.2 Chaetura pelagica | reverse complement strand
GCATATGGTCAGTTTGGGCTTATTATCATCCTTGAAAGTTTGTTGAAAACTGGACAGTGTAACAAGCCAACCAAACAAACTGCCAGCTTTGTAGGTACTTCAGTAAGGACCTCTCAATTACAAAATGTACTTTGGTTTCCTTGGAGAGGGAACAGCACATCCAGTCAGTAGACAGAAAACCATCAGAGCCCAAAATCCTCTGGAGACTGTTTTGTAGTCATCTAAAATGTTCCTGGCTCACAGTCACCAACTTGTAAGTCCCCCCAAACAAGTAAAAAGGGTCACTAAGCTTGGGATTCTGATGTTCTTTGAAGGGACAGGCACACAGAAATTAGGCATTGTGATAAGAATCTAAGTTTGGGTTTGAATCTGGCCTTTAATCCTTTGCAAAAGCTGGTGTCTAGTGGAAATAATTCAGGCAAGCATTGTGTCAGTCTACTTCACTCTCATCTTTGTAGCTACCTTTGATCCTTGAATATACAATGGCCAGCAAGAAAACATTGCCTCTAAGGCTTCCCCACATAAAATGTATGGGTATAATCATGGTAACAAATTCTCTGTATTTGACAGTTCATTTTCTAAACTGCTTTCCAGCCATTCAGAAGCACAGTGCTGTAAGTAAATGAAATTTGTGGTCACCAAGGGATTTAATGACTACATTTTCTGCACTGGATAAGACTTCTCTACCTCTGACAGGTTTTGAACATTCCCATGTTGAAAGAAGTATGCTGTTATCACACTTCTGTGGCAATATTCAGAG
>NW_009964521.1:0-759 GCF_000747805.2 Chaetura pelagica | reverse complement strand
ACCTTAAAGATCATCTAGTTCCAAACCCCTAAATGGGCATGGACACCTCTCACTAGACTGACCAGGTGACTATACATTTTATTGCACAGGACCAGTTACTTCCACCCATCCACAAGCATTACAGAAATAAATTAGTTCAGTCCAAACCGTAAAGAAGTCTAAATATATTGGTTCCATTGACAAAGGATGAAGTTAAACAATATAATACCTTGAATAGGTAAGTCTATATAAACACTTTTAACCTTTCCAAGATTTTCTTTCATTGTAATTGCTCTAGACCTTCCAGAAATATCACATGGGTACCTGCTGGTAGCACCCAGTGGTTAGCTGCAATGATATCCTCATTCTCTTCTTCCAGGTTTTCAGAGCTTGGTCCTTCTTCATGCAGATGAAAAATATGAAGAGAAAGACTGCTTTTGCTCAAGTCAATAGGCTAGAACAGACATTAAAATACTTTTTATACATTGTATTTTTCATTCGAAGCTAACTATAACATAACAAAGTTAAGAGTTCTCAGCTGGCATCCAGCCTGAAAGCCTATTACTTCTGTTTCATACCTTACTGAGCAGTGGAGTAGGCTCAAAAATTTATCACCTCTTTCCTGTTTACACCAGTTGGCCTAATAAGATACTACGTCGCCCTATAGACCTTGTCTTGCATATGTCCCTAGGCTATCACTAGTCTTACCTACAACTAGTTAGTGTATATGAACAGGGCTGTACATTTTTGACTGTGAATAGAATCATACAATGGTTTGGG
>NW_009964520.1:0-760 GCF_000747805.2 Chaetura pelagica | reverse complement strand
TTATAATTTCATGTCCAATGTGGATTTTAATCTTAAATATAATTGTGATTATGTGTGTATTTTTCTTTCAATGCACATTAATATTAATACTCTAGATATACAGAGCACACACTGGGAGAATAATTTGCCCCTTAAATGAGTTAATTCTATTGCAATATTTGTCTAAAGGTTGGATTAATATTGAGTTGGTGCTTTTGCTACCTCACCATAGTTCTAACAGTGCATATACTTGAACTGTGAGAATGCTAATGACTCGCACAGCAAGCACTACATGTTATAAAGGAGTCCAATTACTTTTGAGTATTCAAATATGTTGCAAATACAAAAGACATTTCCCATCTGACTTCTTCTTCAAGTAAATGTCACATTACTAAGTCTTCATCTACTTAAAAAGGAAGATTTTTAAAATGCTAAGTAGTAAACAATATTACCTCATTTCATTTGCACCTAATTAGACCATAAATATTTTTCTTTCATTTTTTTTCTTCATCTAACATTTTCTAAATACATTTCTCAAGGAAAAGGATTTAGATTACCTGTTGTTTATTTTTATAATTAATTCTTATTTTCACCTTTGTTCCATAGCCTCAAAAAAGGGAGATTTCTCTATCAAGATACTTTTCTGAAAAGATTCAGAATAGCTTTTATCACTGACCTATATGTGGTTCTTCGTTAACTGGTGATATCACAAGTTCACCTTGTTACAGTCTACATCATGATACATATTGAACGAATGTTAGTTTAGCTGTGTTTTTAAAAA
>NW_009964519.1:0-759 GCF_000747805.2 Chaetura pelagica | reverse complement strand
AGCCTCCAGCTGCATGCTGATGTTCAAAAGAAACTCTGGTATGTCCCTGCATCTGTATCTTCAGATCATAAGCTGTTTATGGAGGGTATTTCTAATGTTGCTTTCGTTTCTCCAGCAATTAGCTAATGTTCAGTGGGTTTCAACTTTTTTCTAGTTGGAGAACAAGTTTTGGCAGATAGAGTCCTTAGGACAAGCCTATTTATTTTCAAAGAAGTATGTAGAAAGTCCCATTTCCTGAACACTTGGACACAGAAATGCCCAGGGAGTGTCATCGTGCAAGAGCTCAAACTACAGACTCAGTTATAAAGAAATAAAAAAAGTTTCAGGATGCCAGAGGATGTGAAAGCAGCAGAAATACCTCCAGGAAACTGTCTTATTATTAACATTTGGTTCCAACTGGGAGATACAGAACCTAGAAAATAAAAGGTTTTGATTTCCCCCAAAATAAATGTCCTCTGTAACTGCTTTAGGTGAGGCTAATCCAAATGTAAAGATGAAGCTGCACAAGAGTGAAAAGAACTGCCTAAAATCTGCAGTATCTGTTCAGTAGAACAGAGAAGCTCCTAAACCACTAATGTGCATGTTACTAAGCACAAACCAAAACCATCAGTACACAGACTGTGAGAAATCATCCAAGTTTTATTCTTTGTACTGCATCCCGGCACTGAAGCGTGTGAGACTTCAGGAAACCCACCAAATGCATAATCAACAGCTGGGAAGAAGATATGAAAAAACCCCAACAAACAAACAAAAAACCAA
>NW_009964518.1:0-759 GCF_000747805.2 Chaetura pelagica | reverse complement strand
GGGACTGGAGCATCTCTCCTGTGAGGAAAGGTTGAGAGATCTGGGACTTTCAGCCTGGGTAAGAGATGGTTCAGGGAGATCTTAACAGTGACCTTGATCAGTACCTTCATGTATCTAAATACCTGAATGGAAGGTGTAATGAGAAGAGAGCAAGGCTCTTTTCAGTGGTCCCCAGTGACAGAACCAGAAACAACAGACACAAACCAAAACACAGGAGATTAATTCTGAATGTCAGGGAACACTTGTCTATTGTGAGCATGGCTGAGTCCAGGGAGGTTGTGGTGTCTTCTTTCCCAGGGATGTTGTGGGGTCTCCTTTCTTGGAGATACTCAAAAGCCATCTTAACATGGTCTTGGGCAATCAGCTCTGGGTGCTTCTTGAGCTGGGGAGTTGGACCAGGTGAACTACAGAGGTCTCATCAAATCTCAGCCATATTGTGATTCTGTGATTTGGTGAGGAAATGCAAAGTTGCTGAGCACACAAAAGAGCACTCTTTAGTTAAGGACACAGTAAGACCTTCGAAAATCTGCTGTTTAGTTAGAAGGCATGTTTTCCTTTGGAATTTTACAAATCCAAAAAGGTCTCTACTGAAATCCTGAATTCAACTTTGATAGTGTTTTCACTGAAGACCCTAAGATAGCTGTAGCCCTTCATGTACCCTCACATCACTTAATGTCTGCACCTGGTCAGTGGATGGAGCTAATCTGCATGACTGATCCGTAAGACACTGGCCAGATGGCTGGGCCCAGAGAGTGGTGG
>NW_009964517.1:0-759 GCF_000747805.2 Chaetura pelagica | reverse complement strand
AAGAGGATAGTGATCTTGCTCACTTTCATTCTGACCACCTTCTCAGCACTAGTATTATTGTCACCACCTAGTCAATCTTGCTGAAAGGTAACTGGGGGAAAGGAATTTAAATAATTTTCATTTTCAGCTGCATCACATGCCACATGAACATTAACAATAGCACAAGAAACAGGAAGAACACACAACCACAGATAAAACCAACTCTTTTAGCATTAGTGCAAATCTACTGTGAAATACACACTAGAAGAGAAGGGAAGAGGAAGGAAACAGCATACCAATTATTACAGTTAGGACATATTTAGCTATGACACCAACCAAGATTCACACGCATTAGAACAGAGATGAGTCTTGACAACACAGAAGCGTCATAAAGACCAAAGTTTTTCTCAAGCATAAGGGATTTCACATGAAAATGTACTTGGAGAAAGCTGTTTAGTATATGATAAATGCCAAGAATGTCAGTTCATGAACAGCACAAGTTTTGTCATAATAGAAATATTAAGTAACTGGAGCAAGAAAGGCTAAGTGCAAGAAGTCTAAGAAAGTGAAGACAAAAAACTGTCTTTGCCTTGAAAATTATGAAAATGCCAGAGGAATACTTAACAGATCACACTGAGTTGGGAAAATTAGTTTAGAACTATGAATAATCTGACCACAAATATGGAAGTTGGTAACAATGCTACAGCAGGTAACACACATGATGTAAAACACAGAGGCTGGCAAAAGTTTTATTTCTGCTGACACAAAGAAAAAAAAAAA
>NW_009964516.1:0-759 GCF_000747805.2 Chaetura pelagica | reverse complement strand
TGTACTGTATCCCTGATTTTTTTCCTTGTGGTCCTCAGCCTTTCAAGTCAGAATGTCTGTACTCCACTGAATGATTCCTGTAATTCCTCAAGTCTGATCAGAGTGAGAGGATTGTATCAAAACTGCAGCATGCAAAGCACCTACTATATATCCAAGTAAAATATTCATAAGGTGGTGGAATTGATGCTGGTTCAGTTTGTGATGCACTACAGTGCATCTTGTGTAGCTATCTTGTTGTTTCCCATTCTGCTTATCCGACTAATTATTGCTGCCTAAAAGAAGGCAGGATTGACTTACTGAACATCATTTAGTCCCTTGAGACATCAGTTTGCTGAGATGTTGAATTCTGAACTTCTTCTCCAGTATACAAACCCTTCTATCATCATGTTAACAGATACATTGTTTTAATCAGCAAGACCATCAGTGAAGATATCAAAGAACTTTAAAATCATGACTCTTCCTGAATTAATCCTATTCAATGCTTTCTTCCATTTTGACAATGAACCATTAATAGATATGATTTAAGTGCAAGAGCAAGTAAATACCCAACAGTACTTTCATCAAAACAGTATTTCCCTTTATTTATTTTTAGAGTGGACTGTTTATTGGATGTATAATGGATGAATAATATTTTAAATAAGTACATTAAACAGTTAATCTATTTATGTTATATAACAGATTTTTTTTTCATCTGCAGGAGCTGGATGAAAAATGAAGTTAATATCATTAAAGTGGGAATGTTTTTACGTATTTTTTTTT
>NW_009964515.1:0-759 GCF_000747805.2 Chaetura pelagica | reverse complement strand
AGAAAGATGAAAAACTAGAGTAGTCTAGTTTAATTTCCATTTGCAGAAAAATACAAAATATTTAAACTTTGTACCTAAAAAGTATCAAGAAGCTGAGTAATAGCCAACATGAAAGTGTCAAAAGCAACAATGTAAAAACACCTCAGATCGTCTTCTGACAACCTAAAGGCTCTCATGGGGATGGGAAGAGCAGACACTAACACCTGACTGAAAGTTGTTCGAAATCGTTTTTCAATATTTTTCCCAGATAAATTTTGGAAGAAATACTCTAAATGAAACTTCTATGAAATAAATACTACAGTTAAGACAAAGCAGTGACCAGATTGTAACTGTCAATGATTTCTCCAAATGAGAAAAATGCAGGCACTATTGGGATGTGTTCTGTCCAAGTTCATTCACTGGTTTCATTGACAAATGGATGACAGACTGCATTATATACTTATTAAACTGGCAGATCACATCAAGAATGAAGGGATGGAGAGCATATCAGAGGCAAAGATTAAATTCAAAACTAAATTGACAAGGTAGAGAGAAGTTACGAAGAAAATCACTTAAGACAGGAATGGAAAACCTAAGCCACACAAATACAAGATAGGGAAAAAGAGTGAGGCTGAAGTTTAAGAGTAAAGAAAAAGAACATCAGAATAGATCAGAAGCTGAACGTGTAATTAGCACAGTAAATGAATGGCACTGTCTGAAAGACTACAACTCTAAGAAGAAAGATTAAACCATAGTCAAGTAAGAATTTATTTTTTTTTT
>NW_009964514.1:0-759 GCF_000747805.2 Chaetura pelagica | reverse complement strand
TGCATGTTCCAACCTCTTCCAGTTCTGAATATTATGAAGTCCAAATCTGACCCTGCTAATTTGAGTCATTGCATCTGTGTGCATCTTGCTTTTCTCACCTGCATGATTACTGGTAAAAAATATTGCTGTGTCATTATTTATGGTTCTTTATGCTTCAGCTTGTACAAAATCTGGTTGTGGTTTTGATAGTCTTATCACTGTCCCTAGAAAATCTCAGGCTCCAAAATATTACTTGAACTATGAGGTAGTAATTTTGTAGGTGAAAAGTACAATTTGTGGGAAAACTCACTGTAATTTTGATGTATGGAATAGCAGCCTATTATGGGATGTGACCACTCTTTGCAGTAAACCATTAAATGTCATCAGGGAGGACCAAATAAGCACAAAATGCATCTTCCCATTGTGTCACTGCTGTGTTCAGAAGTGAAGAGCAATTGAAAAGCACATGCTGCATATTGAACTTGAAGTGCATGGTATGCCAAAGATGGCTTTGCCACATCAGTACTTACCATTTGCATTTTCTTCTTCAGCTCTGCATTGGCGCGCTGATACGCTTCAGCCACAGCGTTTAGGTAATAGATGGCGAGGCTGCAAAAACAAGTATGTTGTTGTAGTGATAGGATCAGGGGAGAGAGAAGGTTTCATAGGAAGAGGACTATTAATTTTTTCCTACTTCTTAATATCTGGTTTTCTCACCAGCTATCTCCAAACTGCCTTATAGGATCAAGGCTTAGAAAAAATTCAGGCTGCGTCTTGGTA
>NW_009964513.1:0-759 GCF_000747805.2 Chaetura pelagica | reverse complement strand
TACTCATGGCCACTTAGAACCCATTTTTCTTATCTACTTTTTCATTATATTGCTTTGTTTTTTCTAATTGTATATGCTTGGTGTTAGTTTCATCATCCTCCAGGTCTCATGTTTATTCCTCTGCAGCTTTACATGGGATACAGTGATGACTCCAAGCTGGGATGACTCAAGCAGTATGATCCAACCAGACAATGGGATTTTTCTTTTGCTTTAGTAGCACATGCGTTTGTTTACTCAATACAACATAGACTGCACTGAACCAAAACCTAATTAGTTGCTCTTCCAGGACAAAAAACTATGATAAGAGAGGAATGGAGAACATCTGGTTCTGTCAGCTATGACAGTCCTCAGACTTACAAAGGTAAGATTGTTGTGACTGGCTTATTTCCACTAGGGGAGTAAATACTTGAACAAGCATGGATCTTTCACTGAGGTTATCTTATCTAATAATACTGTAGGTAAGACAAGCTTATTTGGTGGTAGGTCAGCTTGAAGCAAAATCCCTTCCAATGTAATTATATAAACAGATTTCTCTTCACAGAATTTGTCCTATGTCAAAGACTTTAAAAAATGAAAACATTTTCTTAGCACAAATGTATTTACTTATATAGGCATATATTAGTATGTACTATATACTATAGTTTGTTGTTGTTGTTGTTGTTCATACAGTCCTAAAATGCATTGTATTTTGATGTGCCCAAGACCTTAAAAATCATTGAGTCCTACTGTTAACCTAACACTGACAAGTCCTTAACCAAA
>NW_009964512.1:0-759 GCF_000747805.2 Chaetura pelagica | reverse complement strand
TGCTAGCCTGTGTTTCTCCAGTTGGCCTTTAAGCTTCTTTTACTTCTCTTTATATATGTGTGCCTCAGTGTGACCTCTTCTGCCTCCCAGATTCAGGGTGAGGTTGATGACATCCAATGCACATTGTGGTGCCCACTCTTTGGATTCACTCCATATTAATCTGGAAGACCTGGCTTGGCATTTTTATTATATTTGCATATTCTCCACACGGTTTCTCAAATGTCTTGGGAAAAAACCCCAACAAACATTAAGCTGACCTAAACCTACAGGAAACCTAAATATTTGTTTCCTATGAATGATCAATCTGTGGGAGCTGCATATAAGTCTAGTTTCAGATTTTCCCTTTGGATGCAAGTTTTTTGAATATCACTCAAATTGCTTATCTTTCAGCATGCTGCCTTTTCTTTCTAATATTTAATTGAACCACAGGAATCTTCAGAAAGCAGTTAGGTAGGAGCCTGGTAACTGTCATGTTCTATGAATGTCTGTGATGACATTTTTCTGTATCACAGGTACACAATGAGAGAATGTACTCCTATGTCACTTGCTGAGGCTGATAATTTTCTGAGTCCTTTCCCTTTGATATTGTTAGATTCAGTATACCCAGGCTGGTACAGGTTATTTTTAAGGGACAGAATTATTACTTGCACTGCAAATAGCGTTGCAATTTTGGTAATGCTCTTTAATTCAGTGAAAAAGTCTGCAAAGTGAGGTATGAACAATAATCATAGAATCATAGGATGTATTGGGTTGGAAGGG
>NW_009964511.1:0-759 GCF_000747805.2 Chaetura pelagica | reverse complement strand
TTTTTTTTTTCCTTTTTTTCTTTTTCCCCCCCTCAGCTGAGTAATGAGTTCTGGGTTTAGGTTGTACCTTTCTATGCAGAACAGTCTGAGCAGGACTCTACAAATTACCACTAATTACCCTAAACTAGAAATGGGCAATCCTGCTTTCGGTTTCTGACTTCCAGTCAATAAATTGTAGGCTGCCTACATTGTCCATTGACCTGCTACAGATCTTTTGGGTCACAGTGATCAGATACCTTAAATCATGCTTAAAAGAGACTTTGCAAGTAGGATATATGCAGTTTACAAACACACAAAAAAATTATCTATTGGCCAACAAACAGTTAAAAATATTTTAGAATTTAATAAGTTGTAAGATTGCCCATCAGTATGCCCAGCCTAGGCTAAGCACCTGCTACTGCATCCAAAGAGTCTTTGCTGGCCAGGCAGCTGGTCTTTCCTCTCTTGAATCCTTGAGTGACTAATGATTCAGCCTCTGTTATCTTCTCTCCCTCTGTAACTATATCTCTCCAGGATTTTCTTAGTTTCTTACAGCTCTCTCACAAGCTGCTAATGTTGTGTAGTCTGAGCTAAGCGTACCCAGCTGAGAGCCGGGCTTTGGGTCCTGGGAACATGCACAGCTGCACAGAGATGGAGAGGTTTGCAGAGAGACTTCCAGGATTGGATTTAGGAGAAACTTATTCTCTGAAAGGGTAATCAAATACTGGAACGGGCTGCCCAGGGAGTTTGTTGAATCACCATCCCTGGAGGTGTTTAAAA
>NW_009964510.1:0-759 GCF_000747805.2 Chaetura pelagica | reverse complement strand
AAAGGAAAATGGGCTTCATCCTGGCTCAAACAGCAGGGAACTAATTGGACCAGTCACATGCACTTGTAATGAGCACTGCAATATGGTGGTGCTTCACACACCACTTCTTGTGGAGTGAGCTGGCAGAAGGATGGCATGGGTAAAGGCTACTTTCACTCCTTCTGCTGCATGGTTGCAATTTCTGGTGACTTTCCAACATTTCTGGTGAACGTGAAGATATTTATGTTTCTCAGGCTGTGAAATACTTTGAACTGAGATGAGTGAACATGGGCCACTGAAGAAATGTAGTGCTGTGAAAAGATGCCAAAAGTGACCAAGACAACTCATAACCCAAAAGCAGATGAGCCCCGTTTTCACTCTGGTGTGCTAGAAAGGGAGAGAAGATAAGATGAGGCTCTGTCAATGGCTTAGCAGACAACTTCCCAGAGTGCCTTGCTACAGAAAATGGCATAGGTCTACCACAGACGTCCCAGATACTCATCTTCCTCTGATGTCAGCCTCTGCTCTTGAGCAGAAGGCAGGGACAGTTTTATTTCCCAGCTCATCACAGCCCAGCAACTTCTGTCCTGAGTAGACCAATGGGCCAGGTGTGGCAGTGCAGACTCCCCTGTTCACAGAGCCACACTGCAACATCAACATCAGCCAACAATGTTCTTGCTTTAGTTTTAAGTGCAGTAGGCCTAATCCTGTCCTTGTTTCAATACCAAGTGCTGTAGGCTGATACATTCTGGCACTTTCTGGTCTTGCCTACTGGAGCAG
>NW_009964509.1:0-758 GCF_000747805.2 Chaetura pelagica | reverse complement strand
CCTGGGCAGCCTGTTGCAATGCTTGATAACCCTTTCAGTGAATACCTTTTACCTAATATCCAATCTGAACTCCCCTGGCATAACTTGAGGCTTCAATGTTAGTTTCATCCCTTTGCAGCCAATTTCTTCATCAATTGCATAACCTTGTTCACCTGAGAACCTTCCATCTGTTTCTGTATCCTTCCCAGGAACATATATTGAAATTACACAAGTGTTCCCTAGTCAAAATAGCTTTTACAATCATGCCTGCCTCATTGCTAAAGGAAGGCCATGTCCTGGACACTTAGGTAGTCTCCTCCCTTTGAAAAAAAAAATCAATAAATGCACCTCAGTAGCAAAACATCCCCATAACTGAGCCATCTAAGGGTCCTCATTACTTTGATATGCAAAACACTCCTGGGGCTTGGCAGAATTTTGGTAAAGAGCTATCATGGCTTAAAGCTCCCCACCCAGCCCAGGATGGCATCAGCTCCATTCCAGCACACCTTTGCTGTGTTGTTTCCTACACTTTCCCTCAGCAGCTTTCTTTTTGTGTGTGTTTTCTTATTTTTTCCTGGTAGATAAGGAAAGTTTCTCCTAGGGAAAAACAAAAGGAGCTTGGGGAAAAGTGTAGTAGTAGAAACCCCTCTGATATCTTTATACTGGTGTCTCCCATTCACTGTGCACTTTGAGTTTTATAGTAACATAGGACATTAGTCTAGATTAGAACTATTCTCCCTTCCAACCTTATAACCTATGAATTTCAAGGAAAAAAAAAA
>NW_009964508.1:0-758 GCF_000747805.2 Chaetura pelagica | reverse complement strand
TTTTTTTTGCTCAAAGGCACACACTTGGGGGACCTGGAGAGAACGTGCCTTAGCCAGTTCCACCTCCAGGACACTGCTTCATCCTTCTTATCCCCTGGTACTTCCCCTCATCCAAAGGCAATCATCTTCATGTAAAGGTTTTCTCATGAGAGCCCCACAAGCATGATTCCTGGAAACTGTGTAAGGCCAAAGCATATATGGAAGAACAGGCTATGGATATGGGAAAGGCTGAATGTCCAGGTAAACGGCCAAAATCACAGAAGCAATAAAATATCTCAGCTGGACATTGTAAAAACTGAATGACTGCATGTATGTATGTGTAGGGAGGAGAGAATAAAGCTTTAAACTGTTCTCGTTTTCCTACTGTATTATGTGCTTTTACCTTGCAAGAGCAGTTACAGATCCAGTAAAGATTACATACCGGGCAAGCTACCAACTCTTGCACTCTTTTACTCGAAACAAGAGAGTATGATCCAAGCCTCAGGTACGTTTCATTTTGTGTCAATACACACCAAGACTGAGAGGAACTGGCTTAAAGCAGAAATAGAAAGGCTTCAGGTGCAGATCCCAGTTCCAGACTTTCAGAATTATATGAGAGAAGGCTCAAGCCATGGAGGGAAAATGTCATGAAAAGGGCAGGACTCTGCTGGGAAACGCTTAATGTGTGAATGAAAAACCTGCAATAAATAAAAGCTGTTTGTAATACACCACCTTGACACTAAAGTTACAGAGTTTGTTTCTGCTCTGCTAAAAAAAAA
>NW_009964507.1:0-758 GCF_000747805.2 Chaetura pelagica | reverse complement strand
AACTGTGATGTGTGTATTAGAGCAGGCATGTGAGCTCATGTTATCAATTATATAATGGTCACTTGTGGAGTCTGTATCAAACTCTTTCTAAGTATTGTCTGTCCTGGGTGGACTAACTCCCAAAATTGAGCAGTAATGAAACTTCAGAAGAATCAGCAATCCAAACTGGTGCCTCTGCCAGTGGATATTAATGATTTGGTGCTTCTTCTGTTCAGATGACCTGCACAGTCAGTATTCAAAGCTGCTTCTGGCATCCAGGGAGCAGGTCTTGCAGCTGGTGATACTGGAGGAGAAAGCAGCATTACTGAAACAGTATGAGGAAGAGAAACACACCCCAGAGGCTTGCTTTATTGAGGCAGCTATCCAGGAACTGAAGGTGAGAACCTTTTTGGTGTTTTTTAGTAACTTGGAGTGTGCTGACTGTTCTGCATCTCTGTTCTGCTGCTAAAGTGGTTGTGCATGATTATTCTGGTCTCCAGGACATACACATATGCAAGGTGATGATGTTTGTTGCTAGAATAGCATTGTGAATCTTGGAGGAAATTACAGCTTTTGGACCCCAAGTCTCTGGTATGATGTTCAGGATAACAACAGAATGCTTTTTACTGAATGGTGTTCCTTCTGTAAATGTTGAGGAGTTTTGTTTTCAAAGGAGAAATGTGCTTCCCTTTCAAGTCCAGCAATTTCTGAGATAACTTGTATCAGCAAACCTGTAGAACATTCCTTTTCAAAGCCTTTAAGCATCCTACAATGGGTGT
>NW_009964506.1:0-758 GCF_000747805.2 Chaetura pelagica | reverse complement strand
CATCTGTGCTGCTGCCAGGGGCACTTTGTAAGGGCTGAGATTCATCCTCCCTGCTCGCAGGGAGCTATGAAGTCATGTCACTTCACCCCAGCGTGGTGGCCTGTTTGTCCCAGCAGAGGTTCTGTCCTGCTGCCTGGCTCTGAAGGAACCTGCCTCTGAGGGTCCTGCCCTTAGCTGAGAGCATCCTCCCCAGGGAGCTGGAGCAGGGAGGGATCACACCAACATGAAGCTTCCTGTTGGCTGCAAGTGCCACCTGGCAGCTGCCTTTAAAGCTAGAGGGACAAAGGTTTGGAGGTGGCTGCCCTGAGATCCCTGTCCTCTGAGGGGTTAGTGCTGTGAGCACGGGGTGCTTCTTGGAGCTGCTTGGAGAACAATGGGAAGTGACAGAACTTCCCCGAGCTCCTCACTGGGGCCATGTGGGAGCATATGGGCCTTGCATGCATGGGTTGTCTCTGTTCTTGGAGGAATTGCTTGTCTGGCTGAAAGCCATTCCAATTTGGATGTTGAAAAGGAGCTGCTGGTGACACTTTCCAGGTTTTAGTCCTCCCCTCAACCATCTCCTTGCTCCCCTAATTAAATTTGATATTAAAGTAAAATATTAAATACATTATCACAGGGCTTTAATCTGACACACACAAGCCTCTTTCTAATTTGTGAGGTCATTAGCAAGGCAAAATAAATAGAAATGAGCTTGTGGAGGCTCAAAGGTTTGAGGAGTCAGCATTTAGAAGATGGGGCTGTTCCTTGATCTTTCCCTG
>NW_009964505.1:0-758 GCF_000747805.2 Chaetura pelagica | reverse complement strand
AGCAGGTGGTGACAGGAGGAACCTCTTGTGTTGAGGGTGTCATTGTTTAGCAACGTAAAGGAGCTAATATAATATTCCACAGTAAGAGGACAAAGCTTCCCAGGCAAGCAGCAGAGCTAGGAACATGGTATCTGCAAACACATTAAAACAAAGGACTCCAGTAACCCAATGTGTAAGCCCAAGAGAGACCAGAAGCACAGTTGGCACCTCAACTCAAAGTCTTTCCAGCTGCAGTCAGGGCACAAATGCCAGCAGGTTGTGTAAAGCAGCAAGAAGGGACCCCAAACAAGTGCAAGATTTGGGTAAGAAGTTGCAGAATCAGTGCTGCAGCCTGGGAAGCCTTCAGAAACCAGAATCCCACTGGAAGCTGTGGTGAGAAGTTGTATGAAATCAGCTGTACTCAGAAAAAGCTGAACAATTTTCTATTTGCATATCCACAATATAAACCTGTTGAGGTTTTTGTTAAAGTGATGATCTATGTTCTTTAAAAACAGGGGAAGCAGCATCCTATAATTATAGTGATCCTATGATTAGAGATAATTAGATACATTCACAATTTAGAATTTCCTAATTTTAGCTGTTTATGTACCATATATGCACCTATATATCTGCATGCACAGAGCATCAGTCCATCCCTCAAGCTAAGAATAAATTGTTAATACATTAAGTTATTGCACATATGTGGATGTGAAAGAGCAAATTGGAATTTAAATCTGCGTTTTGAATAGGTAACCAGAATAGGCACTAACTGGTATTTT
>NW_009964504.1:0-758 GCF_000747805.2 Chaetura pelagica | reverse complement strand
AACCCACCTTGTTCCACACCCCAAGCCCACCCTGTGCTCCCTCCTTTGCTCCCCCTGATCCACCCTGTGCCCTTCATCCAGCTTTGCAGGACACAAGCAAAAGGCACAACTAAGGGCAACTTCCAGACAAACAGCTGCTGAGTTTCCCAAATGAAAGCCAATCTGCTGAGGCAGAGATAAGGAATTAACAGGGAGGATTAATGCAAAGGGCCTGCCACAAATTAATGGTGTTCATTTTTAGCAGCTCACAAACAACTGGGACAATCTTTCTATCTGCTCCAGCAAGGAGATGCTGGGAGAACAAGCTGGTGCTGGTCTGGGAGCTGCCCCAAGCTGGGAATTTGGTTGAACTGTCCTAAAAAGTGATGTGAAGAGCAAAGATCCCTCTGAGGATGGGAGGGGGTCCCCCATGGACAAAGGCAAAGCTCTTGCTGATGGGATCACTGCCTCTCCAGCTCAGCACTCTGTTCTCAAGGTTAGACAAGCAACCAAAGACACTGGAGAGCAGCAAACTCAGGGCACAGAGAAGGTCCAAGCATGCAAGGAATGGCCAAGGACCCTGAAATATTGATACTTTGGAGAACTGAGAGGGAATGAGGTGTGAGGAGAGCACTGTGTTGGATAAACCAAGGTGAACCCCAAAGAGATGGATTTGCTCTGAAGTATCAATAGAGATCATTCCTTTTGAAGCCTATTCCTGCCTTGTTTACATATTGGAATATCTTGGACACATGGAGCTGTTGGAGAGAGGCCAGAGG
>NW_009964503.1:0-758 GCF_000747805.2 Chaetura pelagica | reverse complement strand
GATGCAGTATTCCAGATGTGGCTTCACCAGGACAGAGTAGTTTAAATCATATGCTGAGAGAGCACCTTAAATGTTCTCTACCATACTGCTAGGTTTTAATTCCTTATTGTAATACCAAGGCAAACCTAACCCTTAAGTTAACTTAACGTTAAAGGTATTGAGTGCCTCTGAAGACCTTACTGTCAGGACCACAAAAGGTAAAAGCAGTTTGCATGTCACTTTTTAGTCACTGTTCCAGGAGTTCAGACTTGCCTGGACTGGAATAGTTATTTTTATATTCTTACGGATGTTACTGCTGATCTGTTGCAAGCTAAATAAAAATGTGATTTTCCCTATTACTGTGAAGCCTGAAATTGTTTTTTTTTCTCCTTGTCATGAATCAGTTACATAGAACATTTCACCATTCTGGACTAATTAGTATTTTTGTGCAGTGGTCAAGAGCTGGGAGAAATTATATCCTGACACAGACAAAATACCACCAGTTGTACTTTCTCTTCCCTTTTACCCATAAAAGTACTCTTACAATATGAAAATGGGTATCTCACAGACTTAGGCTGAGTATCCTTTACAGTTCTTGGACAGAGCACCATTACCTTCTTATGTAATAATTAGGTTGTCCCAGTAGTTTTTCATACTTTTTATTTGTTGTATGTGTGTACTTCAGCAGTACCTTTCTGTTAGTGACTGTTTACAGTACCAACTGCTGTTCCCTAAAAATAAGCTGTCTATTCAAATTTAGTTTTTTATTAAAAAAAAAA
>NW_009964502.1:0-758 GCF_000747805.2 Chaetura pelagica | reverse complement strand
ACCTGTGCATCAGACACCATTCCAGCCCATTTGCAACTAACTACAAGAATCAAACTAACTGCAAACAGGGAGACACATGAGGGGAAAATATCTCAGTGCAATAGCCTTAAAGTAGAGCAAGTCAAAGTAACTTTAACAGCAGAGATTACATTGATGTGAAGTTAATTAAATGAGTAAGGAGGGAGGCTCCCAGTGCAGGACTCAAAGCAGCACAGATGCAGTCACAGTGATGGGAATATTTAGTATGTAGCTCTGTTCTGCCTCCACCACAGTTCCCAGTGCTGCCTAGTTAAGGCTTAGGTTGTAAGAAGTGTCCTTCTACCTAACAGTACAGGAACATCATTAGACCTCCTGCCTCCATTTGCCTCATTAGTAAAGTACTTCTGTGAGACTGGTTCTGAGTGTCAAATCAGAAGATAAAGTAAAAATGTTCAAATATTAGGGTGATAAATTCAAATAAATGTCTAAAAAAGTATTCACAGTGTTATTTCTGTGACATTTTCAGGCCAGCAAAGATAAGAAATCCATAGCCCAGGATTATAAAACTGTAAATCCCAGAGTAATCAATGCTAGTTTTAAAAGGCATTGTTGGTTTCATCAGGGATTACTTTAAGGCTCCAACAGATCAATATTTCTTCATGCTTTCTTCTGCCATTCCCAGAGTTTTAGAAAATTATAGTTGTTAAAGGTACTGCACATTGCTGCAGAATTCCCTGTGAAGGAGGCTGATCTGAGAAAGCCAGTCACTCATGAAAAAA
>NW_009964501.1:0-758 GCF_000747805.2 Chaetura pelagica | reverse complement strand
AAAAAAATATAAATAAATTAAACAGCTTCAGTCTGAACCACCAAATATCTATGCATAAAAGCAATTGGTGTGTGAGTTGAGTCTGTAGACAGAGATCCCCATGATAAAGATTTTAGAACTATTGAGATAATACTTTGTAAGTATTTTTATGAGATAAAAAAGAAAGCAAATAAATGGGACACCATTGTTAGAAATGGTGTCTGAACACAGGAGACAGCAATTTGATGAGTTCTGAGACAAAATCTGCAGATCAAAAGACATTCCAAAAAACTTGCACAGTGAAGGAATCCCTAATCAAAGAATGAATCTTTTTGTAGAGTGTGTGAATCCAACTTACTAGAGAGATTTATGAGAGGAGCAGCTTTATCTCTATAAAGATGTCTCCAGTTGAATTTTAGGGAGAGTAGAGAAATAAAATAGCCATCAGTTCGGAAAAAGAGTATCAAACTAAAAGAAGACAAGAAATAAGACAAAGATAGAATAATGGAGAAAATAACCCTCATAGGCTATTATGCTGGAAAGAGCAAGAAAATTCGGGAAGAAGAAGAGCTATTTTTTGGGCTATCACACAGAAGAGGGAGGGAAACAAATCTGAGTAAAATCCTTAACTGCAGGTAGCCCAAGGATAAACAATTATCTGTATACACTAACTGAAAATGTGGAGCTTTATAATGCACAGAGGTGCATTTCTAGCGGATCTGTATGTTCTCAGAGCACAGTCTTTGCTGCCAGTGATTCTACTGACATATTTAAGACCG
>NW_009964500.1:0-757 GCF_000747805.2 Chaetura pelagica | reverse complement strand
AAAAAAAAAGCCCCCTTTGAATGAGTACAAAGTGCCCCTATTGCCTCTTTCAACCAGTAAACCTTGTACCTGCAGCTGCCCAGACAAAGCCCCTGGGATGCTAAATAAGGGCAGGAGAAGCCTGGCACATCCTGAGCCTGGGTGGAAAAGCTCTCCTCTGCACCCAGGGTGGGTGCACAGAGAAGGTCCCAAGCCTGGAGAGCTGGCAGTTGCTTGGAGAAGATGCTCTGCCTGGAGGGTCTGCAAAATCTTCATGACTTCCCAGGAAGTCTTCCCTTTCTGGAGCTCTTTCAGAAGCTCATTTTGCCCTCCGGGTCTGGGGGTTCCCACCTTTGGGGTGCAAACTGTAGTGGGCGATGTGTAGAGACCTGGCACTTGGGAAGCAGCTCCTCACTGTCACCCTGCTCCAGCTGTGCTGGGACACTCTTTTGGGTGGGAAATAATCAGAAGAAGGCATCCCTGGCACCAGCAAGTAGTTACTTGTATGAGGACTTCTGACAGTCTTGCCCTGGTCCACAGCCAATATTAATACTCAAACCCAAAAAGACAGATTTACTCAGAGCATCCTTGATTCACTCACTGACAGAGAAACTGAGGCAGAGATTCCCTTTGTCTCCTTGCACACTGCAGCCACTGATCAGTAGGTTCATTTCTATTTGTTGTACAAGGAATCATATTTTCTAATAATCTGGATCAGCTGAGCTCAAAGTTGTCTATAGATCCCTTCAAAGGGCTAATAGGTTAAAAAAAGAGCAAG
>NW_009964499.1:0-757 GCF_000747805.2 Chaetura pelagica | reverse complement strand
AAAAAAGATGATATTCATCTGTCGGCTCTTAGTGAACAGACAAATATATTGCTAATGATGATAATCTCATTCACATTTCTGAAATGAGGAGGAAATACTGAGCTCACAAAGCAACCTGAGTCACCACACCAAAGAGCAGGAACACGGGGAGAGTATCTTTCACATTGTCTGCAGAGAAATTGCTTCAGTGCCACTTCCGCCTAAAAACCAGAATGGGGGAAGAATGGTGAAACAGGCACAGCAGCAAGTCTTCCAACCTCACCTCCACCAACTTCTCTCTAGTGCTGCCTGGACATTGCCTTGCCTTTGGCACAAAATGTCTCTGGGGATGTCCTCCCCAAATACTTTCCATTTTTCTGTCACTGAACCAAGTCAGTCCTTGTGACTGAGACAGAAGCTGTACATTTACATGCACATTTACATAAACCAATCCTCAGCCTTCTCTCTAATGGCACACGAGATACCTACCAGTTTGTCACACATCTCACATTTTGCCAAATGCAAGGTCTGAAGAGGGAAGTCACTTTTATTTTAAAAGTTTATGAGAAATAGTTCCACTCTGAAAAATGTGGCAATGATGGAATTTGCTGAGCTTGGTAATGTTCAGATGGAAAGAAGATCAATATAATTATATCCTGATTATGGCAAAAGTAAGTAGAAAATTACTTAGTATGCTCCGAACGGTGATCATTTAACCTTTTAACTCTATGATGTAATGTTAATATTTGTAATAATCCTTTCAACTGCAGAAAAAAAA
>NW_009964498.1:0-756 GCF_000747805.2 Chaetura pelagica | reverse complement strand
GATAGGGCCCCAGACTTGTTATGAGAAGTGGCAGAGAAATGGCACCAACGGGTATCGATAATTCGTCTGGCCCAGTATACCCAGTTCACGGGACCGAGATACTGGTAAAACTCGTGACACCCAGCTGCAAAACTTGGCCCCTTCACGGAATAATGTCCATATTTGGAAGCAAAGTGTGCGGGTTCAACTAAAGGTCACTAGAAAACTGCTCCGCTAATAGCCACAAAGGGGCACCAGAGACCATCAAATCCTTCCTAGAGAAGTTTTAGTCATCTACTGCGCACGCGAGAAGAAAACGTAAACATCGCAATCAACTTTAAAAGATTTTGCTTTTCTCCTGAGAACTGTGATAAAAAGGTCTACATAAACGTAACGTTGTGAAATGGGATCTATGCGTGACTTTGGAAGCTATTCCTCATGCGTCCAGCGCTGCAATAAAGAATGCCTGCTTTCCAAAACTCCAACACGAGTCTTCGAGAGTTTTCTTCGGACGGATTTTGCGGTAACACTTACCGGGGCTCAGGGAGTTTGCGTGCCCTCGGGGCGCGGAGGGAGAAGACGTTGGCGAGTCCGCGGAGGGATCTGCGCCGTGTAGTGCTGCCAGCCTGGGGGCGGGCAACGAGGTCCCGGAAGAGGCTGTTGCAGCCAGAAGTACTATTCGTTGTTATTTGTTGCCGCATCGAGTCCACCCCAAGCGTGCTTGTGGCTTTTTGGTGCTGCTCCCTCCAGTCGAAAGACTGCTTTTGCCAGGGCAGG
>NW_009964497.1:0-756 GCF_000747805.2 Chaetura pelagica | reverse complement strand
TTGTGAGGAAGGCAGTAATGATCCCAAATTTATTGAGGGAATTGTAGCAGAGAGAATTAAAGGCTCTGACTCACACAGACTAAAGCAAACAGTGACAGGAGCATGAACTGTTTTACTTCAGCAAGTACTTGCCTCACCAGTGTCCCTTCTCCCCAGGGCTGATGGGTGGTGCCAGTCACTGCCAAAAATATTCATAAAACCTCTCTTTTGTTGGTGCTTTAAGATAACACTCAAAATACAGCCACATTCTGTACAGTAACGTCCAGAGTTTAGTTGGACACCTGAAACCAACCACGTATAAAAACATGGCAAAACTTCTCAAGGGTCAGTCTGAGCTCCAAATTATGTGTGTGGAGCCACGTAATTAATTACAAAGTGTGGCAGTGACCAGCACACCAAGTTTCCAGGCTCCACCAAGGGTTTGCAGGTCTGTCCAAAAAGACACTGCAGGACCATGAAAGTGCTCACCATGAATTCTCCAGCTGCCAGAACAAAAGCAAACGTGCAAGTCTCTATGACTGTGGAAGTAGAGATGTTTGACACAGGAAAGTACCCAAATACCTGGAGGTATTAACCAGGTTCTCAGCTATCATAAAAACTGGTCTAATGGGAAAAGGAGTGAAAGGGGTCTGAGGGCAAGGAGATAGTAGATGTTTTATGGTTTTTTTGTGCTTTCTTGATTGAACTCAGGTGATTTCCTATGCAATAACTATCTACCTGCAACCTAGATACAAAATAATATTCTAATTCTTTTTT
>NW_009964496.1:0-756 GCF_000747805.2 Chaetura pelagica | reverse complement strand
AAATGGGTGGGCAGGGGGGAATAATAATGTTTGTCTTTCACATTCAGAGAATAAAATATTCCTGTTTTTCAGCTGCCTTTAGCTTTATATTTACACCAGTTTTGTATAACAAGTCTTTTAAAGCCTCAGAAATTACAACAACATTAAGTTGGTGAAAAAGAATCTATTTTTTAATCTGACTTCCATTTTTCTAGAATAATGTAAAAATTCTTTCTAGTTGAAAGGAGTTATTCTTGCTATTCATATAATAGTTACATGTCATTAATGGCTCATAAGTGCTGCATTTAGCCAATGAGCTAATAGAAATAAACCCTGTGATTGGCAAAGACAACTCTAATTAGAAAGACTTCCAACAAATTGACCACAGATGAGATAAAGGGCAGGATAAGTAAAAGTGCTATATAAATTACTTGCCATGAATTATCTGCCAGCTCGAGCAAACTGACAGTAACAGACCTAGGCAACATATTCTGTCACCTTTCATTTCAGATCCTGATTTTTCCAGTAAAATCAGTAGCAAAAGTCCTGCTCTGCTCACTAGGGAAACACATGAGGAATTTAACTTCTAGCAGGGCATTCTGTGCATCAGAGATGGTTTTCTATCTCCTTGTGCAATTGCTCTCTCCTTGCCACATACCTTGAATCCTACCCTCCTCAGGATTTTATTGTGATCCATAAGGGAGCCAGATTCAGGCTCTGAGAATGAAGGACCCACAGCAAGCACATTATCAGGGGTGCAGGTAAGAGAGAGAAGAG
>NW_009964495.1:0-756 GCF_000747805.2 Chaetura pelagica | reverse complement strand
AAAAGGTCAAAAATCCAGACTAATCACAGCCAAAGCTTGGACTTAGCAACCTGAGACCTAACCCTTCTCCCAGCCAATCCCCCAAAACATTCCTATGGACTTCAGTCGTGTCTGGAGAAGTCCGTAACTTCTCAGACTTGACTCAGGTTCAGTTTCATTTCCAAGTACAGTTACAGCATGCTCTAGACTTATGTAAAATGTGTCTCTGTTCCCTATTCTTTTATTTTTTATATTTTTTAAATTTATTTTTAAACCAGAGGAGTCTCCTACCACTTGCTTTCCTGACCTGAAAGGAAAACATTAAACATTTCACAGAAAGCACCTCCATCAAAGAGCAATGCCTCTAGCACACAATTAAATAACTTGCATCAGCACTTCCATCTCTAAAATGTGCTAAAAATGCTGAAAAAAAGGAAACAGAAGTAATATGTAAAGTTCACCTTTAGCCTGATTTATCCCAAAATTAAATAATTACATCCTGGCAAAACAATAAGGTTTTTCCTAGGATAACCAGTCACATGGGACAGAATATAAACTTCACCTCTAGTCTATTTGATGAGGTTTATTATCCCAGAAGAAACTGAAATAAGACACCCCTCCCCAAGACACTAACAGAAAGAATCTGACAAAGGAGAATGGTATTTCGAGAGACTTTGCACAAGTTTAGAACCAGAAAAGATAATCTGAAGAAGATAATTTACAATGTCCTGAGGTTTTTCTTACGCTTCCATGTGACTTTTTTTTTTTTTTTTTTTT
>NW_009964493.1:0-756 GCF_000747805.2 Chaetura pelagica | reverse complement strand
GTCACCTTTTAAGGCAAAAAGTCAAAAAGGTGTCTAGCATTTATAACAAAAATAAAAACAAAGAAGGAGATGGACTAGTTATAAAAGAGATAATTATTGATAAACTAAATGGGAACTCCACTCCAGAAAAAACAGATGAGAGTTCCTCTACAACTTCTCCACCTTCCTATGACAGTGTAACAAAGCCAGACAAAGAAAAATATGAAAAAGATAAAGCAGAAAAAAACTACAAAGGTAAAGATGTCAGGGAAAATAAAAAATAAAGATCTAGTAATTCTGCTTTTGGGACAACTTGTTTACAGTCTTAGAGAATGAAGCATCAACTGGACTCCTGCAGGAGGTTTATGCCAAACTGACAGTTTTTACACATATATATGCGTGTGTGTGCGTGTGCGTGTGTGTATATATATACACATTATATATATACTTAAGGTCAGTGCCTATAACAAAACAGTGAACCTTCATCATCAAACTGTGACTCTGTGAATCAGGGTAACAAACTTGACAAGAGGTTACTGTTTTTACTACAGCTGACACTGCTAAGAATGAGGGGAAAAGTGGCTCCACAGAAAACATGGAGCATGAAATTAGTGCAAAGTGATACTTTTCTGTGTTTCACATACACATAGAACAGTAATTCTCTTCACTGTTTGTAATGCAACTGCTACATTTGTCATATTTTTACAAAATCAGTATTAGTGTATTTATCATTTTTTAATTCAGAAGTTGTTTACTATTATATGTGACTATTTTTGT
>NW_009964492.1:0-756 GCF_000747805.2 Chaetura pelagica | reverse complement strand
CAACACAGTGGCACTCCCCCAGCTGGGAATCCCAGGCCCTGGAAGCAGCTCCCACCTCTGCTCATGCTGATCACAGCAATTTTCTCTTTCCTGAAACTCTGGGATTCCCCCTGTGTCTCCACTGACCCACCCTCAGCACACCCGGTAGTGCCGAGTTACAGTTTAACTGGAACAGCTCTGGTGTGACTTCATTTTTGGTTCGGGCTTTATTGCCCCTTGTCATAAGGAAGGTAAGAAAGCCTTACAGCAGCATTCCTGAGGAAACCAGTTATTTGAATGATGGGTTTTTTTACAAAATAGCTAGAAAAAGAAGTGCTCCTTTCCATTCCAAAGCAACAGGTGGGAAGTGGGAGCTCACATGAAGATGAATTCAAGACAGGTGGCTTCAAGATCACTCAATAAAGAGCAGAGAGTAGCACGGAGTCTTGAATCCCTGTCATCCTGGCTCAGAGACTGAGGATGTCCTGAAACCCAGAGGAAAAGAAATAAAAAATAAAAGGACTTGAGATATTTGCTGAGATGTTTGCAAGTGAGTTCAGTGCAGCCCAGCTTGAAACTTGAGCAGGGACCTCTCTGCTTGGGAATCATTGCTGCAGTTCAGTGGCACACCTTGCTGCATGGTTGCTCCTGAGGCAAGTTAGAAAATACCCCATGATAAAAAGCTAAACTTCATCATTAAATTGTATTGTTTATGGGACCATCTACAGCATTCTCACCCTTGAGCTTCTGTTTCTGACCTCTTCAGGAACAGCAAAA
>NW_009964491.1:0-756 GCF_000747805.2 Chaetura pelagica | reverse complement strand
GCTCCCCAGTTCCACTTTTAATCCAGTAAAAGGGTTCCAACCCCTTCCTGAAGATCACCTCCAAAGCCCAGCCTGTCACTGTGTGGAGCCTGAGGAGATGAGAGTGTTTTCCCACCCCTTTCCTCACCCAGGATTCCAAAACTCTTGGATTTGTCCCCACTTTTGGGCTCAGTACTCACAGAGCTTGGCCAAGGCAATGAGGGAGGTGTTGACAGCCAAGGAGAGCTCAATAGGAAGTTCAGGTGGGACAACTGATGTCAGGATCAAAGTACATTCCAGGAAGAGCTTGTAACGGTTCCTGCTGGGATCCTTGGTGCCTGAAGAAGGAGATGGAAGAGCTGGACACCTCCTCCTCACCTTGGGTGCCTGATGGAGCTGAGATGGGTGCCACAAAGAAGCTCACCTACCTAGGAAGGGTTGTGGGAGGGCAAGAAAAGCATCCAGTGTTGGCCCCTACACCCAACCCAGCTATTGTAACTCTCAGAAATTAGGTCAATTCTCCTTTCCCACAAGTCCTGGGGAGAAACCTGGAAGAGGCAAGAAGAATCCTCACCTTCAATCCAGACGTAAGATGCAGCAGCAATGGCAAAGACCAGCAGGAACAGGATGAAAATGAAGGTCTCTAAGTTATTGGCTGTCACTCTCTTCACCCCAAAGAGGATTGTACGAAGCAATTTCCCCTGAGAAGAACAGCCTTGAGTGGGAGAAGCCACCTCAGAGTTTCCTAAAAAGATCTCAGGTACCCAGTTCTTCAAT
>NW_009964490.1:0-756 GCF_000747805.2 Chaetura pelagica | reverse complement strand
AAAATGCTAGTCCAGGGCTAGGAGTTAAATCCTTGAGGCTGTGCTATTTGGCCAAAGGAAATGCTTATTTCCATTGATAAATGAACAGTTATTTATGAAGTAACAGATATTACCTCTTCCCCAAGGCTGCAAATCCCAGAGCCAAATTGTTAGTAAGCAAAATCCCCTCCATTCCTGATCCCTCAGTGTTGTGCCCTGGCCCTTGAAACACAGAGCAACCAGCACAGCCTGGAAGGGGGAGAAGGACTCTTTGCTCTGAGACACAAAACTGTAAATCACAGCAACATATATTTCCTCTGCCTGGATTTCACAGCTCTCTATATGTTAATTTGGCCAGTTGCACCCTCCACATGCATCATTCCAGGAGCCCCTTTCAGCAAGGTCCAGGATCTGGCTTTTTAGAGTGAAATAAAATAATACCAAAAAGCCTTGTTTCAGCCTGCCTGCTCACAATCAGATTTTCCCTGGGCATGGGCAGGAGCCTGACAAGCCATTTCTGTTTGATAGCTCAGGTTTTATTCACGTAGATAATGAGTTTGGCAGGAGGTTAATAAGTGTCAACTGAAAGATAATTTAAGAGTTGTAAAGATAAATTTGTTGTGTGCTCTTTTTCTGTCTGTGGGGCTAATATCTCAGTGCCCATACACACAGGCTGGTTTGTAAGTCCATAATCTAGATGGTCTTCTTTATTCCTTGAGGTTTTGTAAATATCTAAAAGTCCCAGTGAAAATCCTGCTGCATGTAAATTCCCATCTG
>NW_009964489.1:0-755 GCF_000747805.2 Chaetura pelagica | reverse complement strand
AGCAACCTGGTCTAGTGGGAGATGTCCCTGGTTGAATATAGATGATGTTTAAGACCCCTTCCAAATCAAACCATTGTATGATTCTATGAGACAGATAAGTATTATAATCCATCTCACAGGCTGATAAATTGACGAAACTTATTGATTTGATTTGACAAAGCTTATGCCAGAACAGAGATTAGAAAGTTGTACTTCTGAACTTTGGATTCCAAAGGTATTGTAATCTTTCTGTGACCTTCCCTTCCCTGCCTTTCACTTTCTTTGTCTTGCCCTCTTCCTCTGGGTCCAAAAAGGAATAGCGTTGTTGCAGCTAATTTTCATCGTCCTCTGAAAACCACAGAACTGATGTGCACTCCATCAGAAAATAAGGACTACTAGAGCTAACAGGATGAGCAGGAGACATCTGAAGTTAAGGCATTAAGCATACAGAAGGGTATTGCACTCTAGGTTGCACAAAATGTATCCCTTCTCTCAAGATTATAAGTAATTTATCTCCTACTGGAGCACCTCTTCCTGATAAATGGTGCTAGCAGGGCAGTCCGCTCATGCCATTCCTAAACTAGTTTGTCCGTGAACTCAACCAGGGTGTAGATTTGTCCCTCTCTTCCCTTTGGGGAAGATCTACACAGTGCTTAATTGCACTCTCATGCTTTTGAGTTTTTTCTTCTTCTCTTCCATAGGAGAAGGCACAAAACTCTTAATCCATGCACTGGACCAGTCAAATCAGAATCACAGAATCTTACAGAATCACAGAA
>NW_009964488.1:0-755 GCF_000747805.2 Chaetura pelagica | reverse complement strand
AAAAAATCCATGCCAAAGATCTTCCTTATTCCACTCCTGCTTTTCTCTTCTCCAGATCCAAATGTCAATATTAGAATTTAAAACCAGAACAAAACATTTTTACATGTTTTGGCTGCTCTCTTAAATGAGCTTTTCAACCATACACTGACAGTAGCTTAAATATTCAGAGACGGCTTTACAAAAGGACAGGAAGCCTTCTTTCTCTCATCTCTACATAAATATTGTTGCTTAAAAATGGCCAAAAGCTTGAACAAGATGGCACATAAAATTATGTAAAGAAGTGTAGCTCATATCAATTAACTATAGGAGCAGAGGAAGGAAATGAGAAAGCACATATGTAAGTGTGTGTATGTGCACAGGCAATAATGCAGCAAAAAATTCCATTGCAGAAGCAAAGTCAAGTAACAGCACCAGGAGGTGTTCAAAGCGAGGTTGCCTGTGCAAACATTATTTCCCCTTCTTGCACTTTTACCTTATAATAAAGCTTCACATTTAATAATCACATGCCATTTTTTCCATCCCAAATAATTCAATGCTTAGCATGGGTGGCACTAACAGAGTAAAAAGTTATTCAACATTTGATCACTATCAGTCAGTTTGCTGGCTCATGCCTTACGTACTGTGCATGGTGCCAGCATTCCTCTGAACACAAAACTAATACACTTTCCATATAGCCCTCAGTGAGATGCCTATCCTATAGATCCTGACTACTGGGGAAGTTAAGTGAGTGGCCAGGAATGTTCTGGTTTGGTGGG
>NW_009964487.1:0-755 GCF_000747805.2 Chaetura pelagica | reverse complement strand
AAAAAAAAAAAAAAGGCAAATTCTTTGCTTCAGATTTTCTGCAGTTAAATTTGTAAACCCACCACAAAGTGCCCTGTTGCAGCTGACAGTTACAGGCTGGAGACTCCAGCACACAGTCAACTCAAACAGGTAGTTATAAATCAAGAGAGAAGCCTTAACATCACATGAAGTTATACTAATAAAGTTAAACTAATTTATTCCTTTTTTTAATTTCAAGTTTTCTACTAGGAAAGGTGCCATTGCTAACCAAGTGTTCTGTGGAACAGCTTCTGACTGAAAGAATAATACTAAGTTTGCAAAATGTGCAAATAGTTTGTATACTATTCATTCTGTTGAATGGCAAATACATTTTTATTAGTGGTTTAGAAAAAAAATCTTCACTGGATCTCCTGCTGTCTTAGTAAGTTCTTTTTAGTTTAGGCAAACCTGAAAGGCCTGATGCCTTTGGAAGTCATATTCATTCCAGACCATTATGTCAGGGCTCCCCTTCTCACTTACTTCAGCTCAGATCAAGTACCAGATTCTTCTTAACTTTTAAGGGCCACACCAGCAGATGCCTCCATCAAGGCCTCCTCAGTCCCCAGTGCTAAAGAATGAGTGACATCTGGGTCTTGCTCAGGCTCTCTGCTCAGAGGTGGCCTTAGTTATTAATGAATGTGTAGTAGACATGGGATCTGCATATTTTTTCTCTCCTAGACCAGCTGTCTGTAGCTCGTTTTTTTCCCTTATACCACAGAAAATCAGTTAGAAAGACA
>NW_009964486.1:0-750 GCF_000747805.2 Chaetura pelagica | reverse complement strand
TTTCCTGGAGCCCCTTCAGGCACTGGAATGTATGGAAGCTGCTCACTGTCTCTGCACACCCTGTAAACACTTCCCAACACAACACTGGGGCCACAGCAGCACTAGGAAGGTTCCTGTGAGAAGGATCCCTCCTCTTCCTCGGGATGGGGGAGCCAACCCTGGATCCCTTCTCTCCCTCTCCTCCCCTCTGTGATGAGAAGGGGCAGCTCTCTCACCCTTTTTCTTCTCCATCCTCCTTTCAGGGATCAGGTCGGATTTCTTCCGGCCTCGTTCCACTTTCAGGGGTCTGTGGGAGAAAGGAAAGAGGTGAGATGGTCCAGGCAGAGCCCCCCATTTGCCACTGGGCTTGCAGGAAGGGTGGTGGCCCAGGGGGGTGTATCCCCCTACCACACTCCACCCACATCTCCCAGTTGGAGAGGAGCCCTGAACCAGCAGCTCCCTGGGACTGCAGAGGGGCACAACCCCTGCCAGATGGAAAACACCAGCCAAGTTCAACCTGGTGGCCCCCAAGACCCTCCAACCCTTCCAGCTCTAGGAGGAAACAGCCCAACCCCCCCAGAGGGCCCTGCTGGTCCCAGGGCAGGTCCCTGGGGACCCCCATCCCCACCCCAGGGTGACATTTGGATGAGGATGGACCCTGTTCCCAGAGGAGGAAGATGCTGAGGCAGGGAGGGGGATGCTGACTTGCTCCGTGGCTTCTCCTCTCGGCCTCTCTTCTCCTTCTGGTTTGGTTTCCTTGACAACTCAGAG
>NW_009964485.1:0-755 GCF_000747805.2 Chaetura pelagica | reverse complement strand
CACTCAATGCCACTGTCCATGTCACCAAAAATTATGTTAAATAGCAACGGTACAAGTACCGACCCTTGGGGGACATCACTGATCAGAGGCATCCATCTGGACATACTATAACATGTGTTTAATATTGATAGAAATGCATGTCTTTCAAGAAGACAGCTAAGAGTGGTATATACCTTTGAATACCAGAATAAGAGATTCAAATGAGCAAATGGGAAAAACCCCAGAATATTCACTTCTATTGGTGAGACTAAGGAGAGAAAGAAGAAATCAGATCACATACACTAAGTGGAACCAGAAACGGTATGCCTTTACATTCAAGTTCTAGCTGTTATTATCACTATGGCTCATGGAAAAGATGAGGAACTGTAATCAGAACATAATGAAGAGCAACAATTCACCAACTTTCACCCTACCAACTTGTCCATTCCCCAGAATGTTCTCCCACTTACTACCCTCTCCTGCATGGTTAATTATGTTTGTATCATACTTGCATATATTTATTTTGTCCATGCATTTTCATACAAATGCTTTCTTCTACCTTTCCATTTACATTGTGGAAAAAGTCAAATTCCTCAGGAGTGAATTAGCCACTAACTTCTACCATACAGGCCTTCCTGAAAACCTATCAAAAAAAATTTAGCTTTAGATTCCAGAAGTTTTTAAAGAATCAGACATCCTCAGCATGACTCAAAAATCCTTATCAGAGAAAGAATGTGTTTTCACACTTCTGTGTTCTTATTGGAAGCGATTTGTGT
>NW_009964484.1:0-755 GCF_000747805.2 Chaetura pelagica | reverse complement strand
AAAAGAAAAGGTTTTCTGTTTAGAAAGTCCCTCTGTTTATTTAGTTGACAACCTTGCACATTGTCTTGTAATAAGAACAACAAGGTTGACAAGCATATTGCATTTCCAGGATTTGAATGAGAAACATGAAAACTTTCTTCCAGTTTTACAGAGTGTGCTATTCCCTTTCACAAAGCACACACTTTCATTTTTTTTCCCCCAGGATGAGGCCCTTTGTATTTCCTCCTTGCAACCCAGCTGAGAACAGAATACTCACCGTTTATCCAAGATCTCCACATGCCAGAGCTCCTCATTCAGACAAGTAGCACCTTGCTGTGTATGCCAATCAACATCAGAGCATTGGCTCAGCAGGTCCAAACTATCCAAGGATACACCACATCCACAATGCATGCAGTGCAGGGCTAAGCTAAATATCACCCTCATTTAGAATCCTCCTTCTAGTCCCAAATTCCTCAGAAACATGAAAACTAACCCATAATAAGTACATTTATTCCCTAGCTTGCGGACAGCACATTCCAGGTTCAGGGCATGCTCAAATCACTACTTATCTCTATCTACTTAGATCTAGAAATACAAAGATATCATTGAAATGTAAAATTTCTGAGCATGGGAACAGGAGCCTGTGCCACATGATCTCTGCTGAGCTTGCTGTAGAGTGAATAAAAGACAAATTCAAACTAATGTAAAAAAAATAATTTTAAGCAGAGTGACCTTTACTCTGAAGTAGCCTTCTATGAAGAAGTAACTAGGTGGAT
>NW_009964483.1:0-755 GCF_000747805.2 Chaetura pelagica | reverse complement strand
AAACAAACAAACAAACAAAAAACCCCAGCAAAGACAAATAAAATAATTTATGTATCAAGATACCATATTTTATATTACAGACTGACACCTTACAGAACTTATCTTCTGTTAATTTTGTGTCAACATTATCTATAGAAATACTACTGTAGGAAAAGAAACATTGGAACTGTAACTAAATACCATGGTATAGCATTTATTTTCATAAATATGTCTCAATAATATCAAAATAAGCCATCATCAGCTTGACTGAAACATCTTTTTCCTAAAATCAAGGATCTAGTAAGAAGGAATTGATCTGGTTAAGAATAACTAGGCTGGTAGCACCAAGGCATAGTTTTGATAACCTTCTTCTTCCATCTAGTGGCAAGAAGCATAAAAAACAAGGTCTTTAGGAAAGCAGTCACAGAGATGTTTTCCAACATCATCTGAATAAAGAGACTGACATGTTAAGGAGGACTGAGTCATGTAGAATTCTGGTTTTCATCTTCAAGTTCACAAATAATAAACATAACTTTGAAAGGAGCTTAGCAATGCACTTACAAGGCAGAAATGTTGAAATTTGGGTTCTCTGGACTGGCATAGCTGTTTTCCATGAAGCTCAGTATTTTTGCTTTCCAGGTTATTCAGTCCAATCATGTAATTAAGAGGCTGCAACTATCCAAATCTGCATTCAGCCTCAACTTCTCAAGTATCTACTAGGAAGGCCAGTGCTGTTTAGCATCTCTGTTGGAGACACGGACAGTGGGATTGAGTGT
>NW_009964482.1:0-755 GCF_000747805.2 Chaetura pelagica | reverse complement strand
TCTACTATATGTCTGGAGCCATGAAGCTTCTCCAATTTTGCAAACACCTGTAAACTTCAAAATTTCTGAATAATGACTATAACAAAGAAGTCTTTGATCTGCAGCATACTAGAAGATAATCTGTTAGGAGTTTACCATGTTAAGCTACTACGCAAACTAAGGTTTAACTCCACTTTTTTTTTCCTTTTTTCTTAAACTGCCCTTTAAATTAGCAGTAAGCAAGAGCACACAATCATTATTGTAGGGCAGAGGTCAGCAAACTCTTAAAAGATCAAGTCATGTTTTAGATTGATTTCCTATGTTGTGAATGTATTATATTATGTAACACTTCAAAACTGCTTGGACAAAAAACAAATATTTTATGTCCACAATAGTCTACTTGCACACGTGGGGTTTTGCTCCACTACTTCAAACTTCCCAAAAAGCTCTAACTGGGCAATGCATGTTTCTTGGATCAAGAATTCAGTATCAATCAACAGAATTGAAAAGTTGTTCAGCTGGATATCTCAGACAAATAATGATGACTTCCTCAGCTAGGAAGTAATTTTTTAAAAAAATAATCAACATACATGGAGTTATCCAGTGAAAACCAAGCTCTAACCATCTTGAAGGCCAGCGATGAGTGGCATTCTTCAAGAGTTAGGACTGGGACCAGTGCTGTGCAACATCTTTTTTGTCAACAGGGGCAGTGGAACTGAGTGCACCCTCAGCAACTTCACTGATGAGACCAAGCTGTGTGGTGTGGCTGACATGCT
>NW_009964481.1:0-754 GCF_000747805.2 Chaetura pelagica | reverse complement strand
ATTATTATTATTATTTCTTTCCAGAAAGAGTGCGTTTTCAGAAAACTGTTCTTATACTCTCACCACCTATTAAATACAAGTCTTGGCAAGAGTGTACTACAGCTCCATTGATCTGTTCTGCCTGCCTTGTGAGATTCCTTTTAGCTGGTTCAAGGTTGGCTGGCTGGCTGGCTCCACACTTCCAGACACACTTCCAAAAGAATTCAACAATGTTGTTCCAAACTTAAAACTTTCCACAAGAGATGGAGATACACTGGTTCAAACTTGTCTAAGTGTGGCAGCATTTTCAAATATTTGCAGTGAACTACTGCTAGCTGGTTCCTGCTACAATCTTCCAGTTAAAATTTTCTGAGCTAACTGAACAACAGGTAACACTCTCTACCTATTGCCAGTTTTAAATCCTTAAGTTGAAAAACATCTGACTTAAGAGAGTTGTAGTATTTCTTAATGCAGCTAGCTACTTAAAAGAAACCAAAGCAAACAAATATAAAAACAAAATCTGCCTTGTTTCTTCATTTGTATTATAAAGTCACCTGGCAACCTGTTCCATAAAAAATTGATTTATCTTTTTTTTTAAATGTATGTCAGTATCACATCAAGTATGTCTGGGTCTCCCACACTAATTCTAAGGGAGGTAACTCACACTTACATGAAAGGTTAAATCCCCAAATTAAAACACATTTAGCTGACTATTGTACTTCTGAACTGAACAGAAATACATTTATTAGAAGAGGTTTTTTAAATTACATTATAC
>NW_009964480.1:0-753 GCF_000747805.2 Chaetura pelagica | reverse complement strand
TTTTTTTTCGGATATTCACCTTGAACCTCAAGGAAGAAAGCATTCTCTGAATATGTGCAAAATATGTACCGTTATGTATATTTTTCAAAACTCACATTGCTGTTAAGATCCAGTTTGGTTTCCTTGAGCAGGCTCTTATTGATCTTTAGGACAACTGAAGTATTTGCTCACAACACTTAACAGACAGGAAGTGTATACATACAGAAAAAATGCTTTCCAAAAACTACCTTCTATTTTAGAAAGCAAAAAGTGCTGAAGCACATTCCAAACCATCATAAAAGTTAAAACAATTTTAATAATGCCACTTTACCAAAATGATGTAAAGGTCCCTCACAACCTTACAAAGTAATACAGTTTAAAATTGTACTGACTTCTGCCTCTGCCCAGCAAAATACAATGCTTTTCATTAAGACATATCTTCAAAGAAAGGTATTAGATTTGGAAACTGCAAAATTGATTTACGCTGTGTCCTTGTCTAGTTGCTTCTGGGTTCTTAGCTCTCACTTAAATGATGTAACTAGATGTGTGAGTGATAACCATAATTGAGATTCAGCAATAAAACTCATTATGGTGCTGAGAAAATCTTTTGTAAGTGCTCTGATGGAAGTAATATACTACAGAAGGATGAGGAAAATGCATGTTTGTTTTTTTTCCCCTGATGTTATTTGTTAACTTAGGATGTATGTATGCATATGCCTTTTTCATTCTGAAACATGGCATTATTATAACTACTTGAAAGGAGGTTGTAGTGAG
>NW_009964479.1:0-754 GCF_000747805.2 Chaetura pelagica | reverse complement strand
TTTTTTATAACTGATAGACTGCTAAAAATATCTGATAACCAAAACTGAAGATTTTCAAGGCAATCATATAATTATTTCCACTTCTCAAATATAATCAGGCCTATTCATGAACAAAGAAAGGACTTAAATACCTTCCCATATAGACCTAAGATTTCCACCAACATTCCTTCTATTGTTCTCATCCTTTCTACTGTCCTTCAAGACACATTGGAAGTCGCTTGGCTGAAGATCACCAACCTCCACTTGTTTTTAGGATTTTTGATGGATCGTAACACTAGTGCATAAGAGCTAAAATTGTCTTTCCTTTTTGAAAGGGTCTGGGCTTGACTTTCAAGATGTCCAACTTCTGGGTTGACTTCAGGAAAAGCAGCTACTGGTAAACAGATTTGGCACACTGAATGCTGAGTACTTATGAAATTCTGACCAATTTGATACCATTGAATACTTTCAAACCTGCATGTCCATATTAAAAAGAAAATCTGTTATAGACAAAAGAGTCCACAGCTCCAGTTAAGGAAAACAGTTTTTGTGTGACCGTGAACTGAAAACGTGTCACATCTCTACAAACATAGTCTCTGAAGAAGTTCTATTTCTGCGTCCCCCTCACATCTATCTGCTTGTCATGTAGTTTCAGAAGCACCTTTGATAGGAGCCACAGGACAACCTTAAGCAAGCATTGTTTCTTTTCCATAGCACCTGCTCGAAACTGTCCCTGCTTACTGAATTGAAGGAGAAAAGCATAAAAAAAAAAAAA
>NW_009964478.1:0-754 GCF_000747805.2 Chaetura pelagica | reverse complement strand
GAGGGTAACAGAGAGCAATTCTGTTCTCTGGGTTTGGTTTGCCCTGACCACTAACGCAAGACACTGAGTCATGATTAAAAAAAGGAAATTATTCACAGAAACTACGTATTCTCAACTATTGTGAAAATTATTATTTAAAAAGCAACAAACACAACACTAACTCTAATACAGTTACGAGTTTTTGCCTTTATTTAGTTGAATACAGTCATACAAAGGGAATAAAATTATGTCAATTAGAATTTCAGAATGACAAAACATCTTATAATTTTAGTCAATAAACAAATTTGAAGCTGTAATGGTAGGCACTGCAAGAGTTTATAGAAAGTTCTCATTTACATTAGCAGTTTTCTATCCATTTGTAAGCTCACTAAGTTGGCTAGCTTTCCTGATACATAAAATATATTTGCTCACTTTACTGAGAAATAATTAGGCAGTTTGATATCACAGTTTATAGGACTTCTGTTTCCATCTTTGTTTTACAGCCCTCCAATAATGGAATGGAAGATAGCACCTGAGGAAGAACACTAGGAAATTCTGCCTGTAGTTGGAATACAAAAAGCTGAACCTAGCAGAATCTCCTGAGAGATATATTTACAGTTATATTTGTGTGTGTTTGATTTATTTATTTTTTTAAGTCAGTTAGCATAATTTATGTAGGGAGAAGGAAAATTGCCACCAGATTATTCTGATAAATGCTGCAATCTTTTAAAGAGTCGGTTAGAAATGAGTTACATGAAGGCCATGTTCATTAGCA
>NW_009964477.1:0-754 GCF_000747805.2 Chaetura pelagica | reverse complement strand
AAGACAGATCTCCACCCTTTAATCTTACATTCAAGACTTTGCATATGTCTATACTGAAATTCGTATCATTGGCTTGTGTGCAGTTTACTGGATTGCTCTCTGGATTGCTTTGTTTTATTATCCTTTTCATTCCATACCATTTCCATAAACTTTCATATCCTAAGTAATAATTTAAGGTTTTTTCCATGTCAGCAGTAAAATACTAAATAGGAACTGGTAAGACAGGATCAATATGGGACTAAAAGTTCACTTGCTGAGTGAACATGTACCAGTTACTATGACATTTGGAAAGGTATCAGTTAAATGGTCTCCAAGTCATCTACACTGTACTATGTTGATTTTAAAACCAGTCGAGTTTACTGCTCAATAATTCAAGTCTGGTGCTTTTCAGAAGTCCATTACATCAACCCTATTACTTTTATCAACCTCATTTGGAGGCTCATTAAAATGTGAGGCTGGATTATTTTCCCAAGATCCCTTTTCCATTTACCATTGTTGATGGACATTAATTATCTATTTGTTAAGTCCCATCATAGCTGTTCTGTGCTTTTACCTGGGACTGATGTGAAGCAAACAAACCTTTTTTTACCCCTTTTTTATTATGTAGGTGCAGAGAGCATCAATTTATTTACCACCTTCTAAAATCTTCCAAGAGATACAGAAAAGCCTTGTGTTAGTATTGCAGTGATCTGGGGGCACAGATTCAAGCAGCTACTGGATTTCACTAAGGGCTTTTAATTTTTAATACTATTCT
>NW_009964476.1:0-753 GCF_000747805.2 Chaetura pelagica | reverse complement strand
GTTCAAATATGCAATGAAAAACTTATTCTGTACATATCTCACTTGTAGACAGATAGGGAAATTAATGCCTTAGCCTGAGGCCTCTGTGTTAATGACCCCTAGCTATGCAATGATGAAAGGTTTTGTACATCAACTTGTTCCCTACTGCTGAAATTCTTTGTGGACCTACATCCTTTTATGCTGGTTTCTTTAAAACTTAAATTTATAAATGCATCAAACATGGGCATTCTCCTTTTTCATTCCTCCCTCTTCGCATTGAAATGCGATCATATCAGATTAGATGTTTACTGGGAAGTCTCCTTTTCAGTGACGTTTATGGAGTCTTAATTGGTCTGGCTAGTGTGTTCTGAAGATTAGGCTACTCCCCATAGCTAAGAAAATTACAAAGCAGACTTAAAAGAAGGATGATATAATGATTTTTCCAGTTGCCTGTGATTCAGTAAATGTCTTCCCCATCCCCCTGCTTTGCATCCATCGTGTATCCATAAAAAAACCCTGTATGCCTCTGACCAATATTTCTTAGAAGGCACCAACTTTACCAAGAAGACCCTAAGCTCATTTTCTTTTCCAGTACAAAGCCTTTGTGTTGACACAAGGGTCTGGCATCAGAATCACTGTTCCAGTTTCTCTCAGACTGCCTCTATCCTTTCAATTTTATGGCATTATTTTTACAATCCCAGGCTAGGTCGAAGAACAATGGGATTGCAGGGTTTGCAAAGAATGCTGATGAAAATTAGACACCTTAAGACACCT
>NW_009964475.1:0-753 GCF_000747805.2 Chaetura pelagica | reverse complement strand
AGTGCATTGCATTTCTGGAAGGAGAAAGCGCCAGTAGTCCTGGCAGCTGTGATAATTTGGGATGCTAATTAGTCAATGCATAGCAGAGGTTCACAAATGTCTTTGTAGAATCCAGAGCAGAAACTCATCAGGAAGAATCTTCATTTGACAATGGAGAAAAGAACAGATGTTAGAGTCCTGAGATCTGTTTGTGAACCTGTGAGCCCAGGTGAAAAAAATACACAGCCAAGAACATCACATTTCCTTTGCTACTCAAATAATCCCCAAAGCATGTTTATAAAAGGTTTACATGACAGCTTCATGCAAGCGGTGAGTACAGTAAATTAAGTGCAATTTGGAGTATCCACAAGGATGGTAAGTCTGGGAAGGATACTTTTGACATTTTTGCTGAAAACCCTGTAATACAAGAAAAGCTATTTTTTACTGCTTCTAAATAAAATAGTGCAGGACAGCATGTTTTTATGGAAATGCTGTAAGGTAAGGAATGCTCAGTTTCCTGGTATTTCCTGTAAAAATGTCAGAGAGAAGGTGTTTTCTTATGTAGTTCCACAGAAGCAGAATGAATCTGGAAAGACATTATTATTCTTTCAAAAACCAGAATTATATTTCCCTTCCAAAATGTGCTTAAAATTAGATCTTGTGGTATTATTTTGCTTCTACCAAAAATTAATCTCAAATATATGACAGAAGAGCATGGTTTCAGGCAGCACCCTCTAACCTTCCATTATCCTCAAATACCATCACACCAGCACA
>NW_009964474.1:0-753 GCF_000747805.2 Chaetura pelagica | reverse complement strand
TGAAAGGTCTTTTCCAGCCTTGGTGGTTCTGATTCTGTGAAGTATGCTTTCTGGATGCACTTAGAGGGCAACTTGTTCCTTCTCTGCCCTGACCCCTCCGTCCTGGTCACAGCTGAGACAGGTGAAGACCATCCTGGTACATCCTCATTTTGACATGCTGAGATAGGACTCCAACATTGCCCCAGTGCAGCTAAACATCTCTCTCTCCAGAATACAACGCTGCTGTGAGGCCAGTGTGTGTGTGTCCAACAGCGCAGAGACACTGTCCTCCTCTTCCCTCTGCACTGTGTCTGGATGGGAGATCATCAAAGAAAGTGGCTCTTCTGATTTTGCATGTCTGCCTATTATGAGCAAAACTTACATTTCCATCTCATATTTTATTATTCTGCCCAGAACTAACCTTGAATTTATTTCCCAAGCAGATGGGAGCTGAGCTAGATGATTGCAGCAGACAAAAGCATCAGTACTTGAGAATGGAATCTGTGAGAGAAATTACTACTTCAGTCACCCTGGAGGGATCCCAGCCAGGATGCTTTACACTGCCTTTGTTTCTGTGGGAGGCCAGGACTCTTGTCAGGTGAGGTAAAGCTAAAGGTGAGTGCTCTTGAAAGTGTCTGCATATGGATGTATGTGGATCACCTAGGGCAAGAGACTGGAGAGAATGGAGGGGAGAAAAACATGAAGAATGTGACATTTAAAAGCTCCCACAACTTGCTGTCCCTCGAGTGAACAGTATTTATAAGAGCATTAGAT
>NW_009964473.1:0-752 GCF_000747805.2 Chaetura pelagica | reverse complement strand
TAATAATAATAATAATAATAATAATAATTTATTTGCATGGTATTTGTTTAATCCTTAATGTTTTGCAGAAAAAAATGTGCACAATACAGAATGGCCCGATAAGTGCTGTTTTGAGGCTTCATGTAAAATTAGTATCTTCACCTGTCATACCCTTTCAGCATGTCCTTAGAGGTTAAGACAAATCTGATATCTCACATATCAAGGTCAGCAGCAAACAACAGTAATGGACTCCATAGTAATTTCAATGTCAGCTCTAAAGCATGCCATGAAACAATTCACTTTTGACACTGTTAGAATGCAATTGTGTATCTAACTTTGAGATATTTTTTCCTTTATATTTCCCCCCCCCTCTTACTGAAGAAAATCAACCTTTTCCATCTTGAGAGACCGCACAAAGTCTTCTGGCTATTTGCTGTTGCCATGTCAACTACTTTGCTCTCAGTTGTTGCTATGTCCCTATATTCTTATGTTGGAAATGCATAAAGACTATCTTTCCATAGCCTATGTTATCAGCACAAAAGAAAGCTTGACTGTTTGTCCAAAGGAGCATGATAGCAACAAGTGAAGATGAAGATAAGAACATAAATTCCTTGCATCTATATTTTATATTCAGTACTTTGTCCCCTATTAAATTCCTTTCTTTCTAGTCAACTGTTTGTGTTGCTTGTTTCCTGTAGCGTAAAAAACTAGGAAATATGGCATTTTGTACTGGATTTGGCTGGGACAGAGTTAATGTTTCTCATGGTAGCTTA
>NW_009964472.1:0-753 GCF_000747805.2 Chaetura pelagica | reverse complement strand
AAACACACAGTCCAGTTGCTAAGGTAACCCAGCTGGTAAGAACCACATACCAAAAGACACCAATAAGCACGAGACTCCACCTGCCTTTATATTCCCCCCCAGCCAAATGCAGAGCAGAATGAAAAGCAATAGGCAAGGTGGGGCTCTGCAGAAGAACAGTAATTCTCATCCTTCCAAGCTGCTTGCACAAATGGGATAGGTCTGCCTCAAGCACACACAGAATGAACCTGGAGCTTAATGGGTTTTACTGGATTCAAATTCCAAGAGTACAGGAAGCCCTTGATAGGGAGTCCAACTGCACCTAGCACTGCTCCCTGGCACCTTGCCTTACCCAACCATGTAGCTGTTTCATTAGAACCTGTGCTGGGCAGTGCTTGAGTAAAGGGGTAGTTATAGCTATATCCCAAAGTTTCAAGACCAGTGTTTGCTGTGGATTAGTGAATAAACCTTTTGGTTTCAGAGAGCTAGTACAGCAAAAGACACAGAGGTGGAAATCTCAGGGACCTGTTCAGCAACGTGTTTCCCCTCACAAGAAACATCCAGAATTGTATTAGTCACTTTTAAGTAACTGAATCAAAAGTAAGGTGAATTCCATCATATTGTTAGATTAATTAGCCTGTTTCTAAGCCAACTTCTATGTGATAAAAGTCAGGATGAAACCTGCCCTCTTGTAGTTGGATAATCCCACAGGGACTCCTGTGTCTTCCTTTAGGCAACCAGCAGGTTTCTGGTGAGACCTAATAGGTCAGTTCC
>NW_009964471.1:0-753 GCF_000747805.2 Chaetura pelagica | reverse complement strand
TTGATAACACAGGGATGTTTTTGTTACTGCTATGCAGGTGTCACAGAAAGTCAAGGCCTCTTCTGCTTATAATTTGTCCCAAATTTGGGTCTGTTTCCCCGGTGTGCAATGATTTAATACACACACACAGAGAAGGTATTTTTTTGTTTCAGTTCTACCCACAGAGAGTTGCTAAGTGGTACATTCACAAAGCTAATGCACCTTCCCCATAAGGCAGGGCTTCTTTTGTACACTAAAAAAATGCAAAATTACCTTATCCCTACGTGTCCCAATGGAATTTGTCTACGTGACTGGTTAACTAGTTCTTTGCTTCCACCTAAATTGTTAGTGCTTCTACTTCTCAATGCATACTCAGAGGATAGGAGGCTTTTGTGAATAGAGGGTCCTTCCAGCAGAAGGGAGGGTGTTTTAGTATGTTAATGAGGTAAATTAACAGTAAGTTTAGTCATTGTTTTCTATTACTTGTTTTATTTAGTGCTCGAGGCTAAAGTTGTTAGTGGTTAATATCTTCTATTCAACTCTTCTTCACGCTAAGAGAAGTTCAGTAAACACCCCCCTCCATCATCATGCTGACATGCTTCTTTCTACATCAGTCACACCACCCTGCCAGCAATTGGGCTGGTGCACAAGAGGTTGGGAGAGGACACAGGTGGAACAGCTGATCCCAACTGACCATATCCCATAGTATATGATGCCATGCTCAGCATGCAAAACTGAGTGAAGAAGGGATATTTGGAGTGATGACATTTGTCT
>NW_009964470.1:0-753 GCF_000747805.2 Chaetura pelagica | reverse complement strand
TGTTTCACTGATCACAAACACAAAATACAAGTCTGTTTTTATCCACCATAATTAGTGCAACCAACCGTATGGCTTATAAGTAAACCAGCCATTTACACAACTGTTCAGATTTTCTGGAATGCCCGTGTCTATCCAAAACTACAACTACTACCAGGCTTCCAGCTCCCAGGGACCACACAGATCAGACAAAACAGTCCAGACCTTACACCTTAATCACTTCCAGTTTAATGATCTCAACTGCACTGCCTGCAATGTCTTTCTGATCCCTGCAAGACATGTACAACGCCCAGAGATAACTTTCAGTGAACCATTTCCCCTGCTTTCTAATTCAAATTTCAAGTCCATTCTCACCTTCCTTTATCTGTTTGCCAAAAGGCACATGATAATCAACTTAAGTTGCCAATGTGCCCTCAGTTGTGCCATCAAAATGTCAGTCACAGCAATTTTTTAAAATCCACAATAACTAGTGATTTTTTTAATCCTTCCCTAAGACTGAATTATTGGAAAATTAGAGAGAACTTTCTTGCTACCCTCCCTTAGAACCTGTTCTTGGCAACATTACCAGTATGATGCAAGCAACATCTGTTTTGGCCAAGTACTTTATTGATTACTGAGGTGACAGACAGAGCTTTTTCCTGCATGCTGTTCAAACCTTCAGCTGTCAAACAAAGTCCTTGTGATTTCTATGCAGCACGGGTACAGAGTTCCAGTTATCTCAAAAACTCCAAGAAAGTATTTAAATAGCAAAAAAAA
>NW_009964469.1:0-752 GCF_000747805.2 Chaetura pelagica | reverse complement strand
AAAAAAAAAAAAAGGCAGGGGGAGGGAAGGGAGGCATTTACAAAGCAGTAATCCAATGCTGAGACAATTAGAATTTAGGAAGCCAAAACTTACACTGCTCTGTCTCATGTCTGCAGTGTTTGTCAGAACATAGCACAACAGCAATTACTTGCTGCACTGCAGCTAAGCCTGGAATTTTCTTTTACATGAGATAGAGAAGGTATAAAGAGTTATTAGTTTGGACATTGCTTCTAAAGATGGCACTTGTCAGATGTTCATGAACATTTTTCAGTCTTCCTTACTGTTAAGTGCAGTATTTAATTCTTCCCAAAACTTATGTCATGCACCTGGCACTTGATTTGAAAATGATTTATCAGCTAGGTATTGGAAGGAGGGGGTGTAGGGGCAAGCAGATTCATACAAGCAGATGGTTGCCATTCTCTCTAAAGACCATGATACACCCACTAAGTCAACCTTTTGGTTTTATATATTATTAAAGAGTTGCTGTTCTCTGACTACATAATCTTTTTCTTTCCCACCCTCTCACAAATCCCTCAAACCACAACCCTAATGCCAGAACTTTTAATAACAGAAATTTGTCCAAAACGCCCTTCAGGAAAATTTCCATCAGATATCACCATCCTAGAAGGCCTCAGAAATCTACACGAAGGAGTATTAAGTTTCTTTCCCAGATATATTTTAGATAATGAAAGCAGTAATACTGTTGATATGCATCATTGACACAGAGTCATTTTCCCTGGTTTTTTTTTTTT
>NW_009964468.1:0-752 GCF_000747805.2 Chaetura pelagica | reverse complement strand
GGTCTCTTTTAATTGGTCTAATTCAAAACATGAATGAGACAGTATCAGCATGGTAAGGTCACAGCAATTTTATCTTCCAAAAACAGTTATTTCCAGAATAATGTTTCTGGGTTCTTGGCAGAAAGTGTAAAACCTCAAGCTTTAAATATGATAAATTAAAATATTATTCTAGTTAAGTCTCTCTCTGTGACAGTCATTATTCTCTGTTTGTTCTGTGCATTTGGGATAATCTCACTGTCATTGTGCTGTACCTTGAAGTTTGCTTTATCTTTTCAGAAATTTCAACATCCTGGCAAGATTTTCTGTTCCAGCGTTTGCGTTCAGGACAATTTATTACGGCTGAAGCTCCTGGAATGAAGTGTTCTTCTATTGACATCAATGAAAAAGTTGCCATTGTCTTCAACAAGCCTAGACTTTCATATTTGTGTCTTCTGAAGAAGAAATATTGGCTGCACCTGGCATAAATGCAGTGCTTTGGTCTGACTTTAGGAAGAAAGGTAGCATTGGGTGACATCAAAGATCCATGTGGCCTAACAATTTGTCTGCACAAACCACTAGCACCCAAATTCAGTACAATGACGCTTTACCCTGACTTCCCACCTTTTAACTATCTCCTTTTCAGAGTGTTTCTGGGCTAGATGTGCTTTTCTGTGTATTTAGTTACACTCAGTAAAGCTCTCTTCCATGAAATTGTCCAGTCTCCCTCTGAGCCCATAATAAATTCACAGAATCACAAAATCATTCTGGTTGGA
>NW_009964467.1:0-751 GCF_000747805.2 Chaetura pelagica | reverse complement strand
AGAGGGTGGGGGAATGAAGTTGAGTGAGTGGTAACCAGGGACTCTTGGCTTATGCATGATATAGAGCTTCCTCAGTAGAGGCTGGGATGCTGATCTCTGTAACTAGCTCTTGATCTTCTGATTGGGTAGACTGTAGGGCACATTAGTGAAGACAATTTGTACTGTGAAGTGTAAGTTGAATTTTATTCTGCCTTAAAGCAAAATAATTGCATATAAGCTCACAGCATTATGCCACCCATGTATAAAAATAGAAGAGCTAGTTATGCAGAAAGTTAAATTGCTAGTTTAAAGCTGTTGGGTTTTCTAACTGAAACTGGGCTTATTACATGCAGAACACTGCTGATCAAGCATGCACAAACGTCTGTCTTGGTACGACTCTGACACAGGAGAAATATAAAATATGATATTTCTATAAACTACTAAAGCCCTAAATTAATTATGGCATAGGAAAATAAAGGCACCTTTCTCATTTACAACTGCTTAGTGTGAAAAGTAGTGGTATGTGACAGGAAATTTTCAGTTGTTGACCCCAAATTGTGAAATTTCAAAGTACAATGCAAATAGAAAATCCTGCTGTGCAATCTAGACATAGATTCTGAAGTTCAGTGTACCTGGCTGGTGAGCTGTCAAGGGTCTGTCTGTCTTTTGGAATAAATGAAATAAATCTAGGGGCTTCCTCATAATTTTGTCAATTGGCAACAATTTCTAAAGGCATGGTCTGGAATTCATAGAATCATAGAATCATAGAATC
>NW_009964466.1:0-752 GCF_000747805.2 Chaetura pelagica | reverse complement strand
CTATACTTCAGTCATCAGCTCCCTTAGTTCTCATGGTTCCACCCTTATTTCTAATAACTAGCAAGGCAATCTAAAATCCAGGCACGGTTTTGCTGTTGTCTCTCTGTTTCCAGATTCCAGTTCTATCATGTAGCCATCAAGTATTTATTTTGACACTTGTAATTACCTCATATCCTGAAATGCTGCTAACTGTTCACTCTGCCTGTATGGTATAAGAATACAGTCAAAGGCTTATCAAGCCCCATATCCTGTCCACTGGTTCTGGTGCAGCGTACGTTTAGGAAAGAGTAAAAGAAATAACACAGACATGTGTGATACGTTCCCCTGATATTAACTCTACTTCCCTTTGCCTGTATCTGAAAGGCTTTCTGAAATACAGTTCACAATTGTATCACTCAAATCTAATTTGCAGTGAAGAGAGATAGGCATGTCCTTCATGGTGCACGTGTGCCATTTGTTGACCTGTTCTGAGCTGTCATGCATCTTTAGTTGTACTGGTACTCCCCTAGTGCAGATGTGCATGTGTACTTCTCAGTGTTGTCTTCTTTACAAGACAGACAGTTATTTCTAGTTGATAGTCCTTATGTGTGAGATACTAGACTCCCACCTCAGTCCTCTTGAAAGGTGTTGTCTGCTCTCAGAAAGGTTGTTTTCTTCCTGACCTCCATTCTCTGTCTGAAACTCCGCTTACCCAGTGTCCCTGTCTTTCTCCAAGTACTATCTTGTTAAGAGCTGATAATGTTCTCTGCTAT
>NW_009964465.1:0-752 GCF_000747805.2 Chaetura pelagica | reverse complement strand
CCCCCCCTGCCAGAGCAGGGCACTAATTCTGCCACTCTGCCACTAATTCTGGCAAAAATCTGCTTTCCTGAAGATCTCTCCAGCCTGGTATCCCAGGCTAAGGTGATCACCTGCTGCAAGGTATGAAGGAAATAAAAGCCTAAACATAAAGGACAAACCAGCAGATGTCTGGCAGAAATATGTATCATTTACTCTAAGATGAAGACACGAGGAGATGCAGCCCACTGAGTGAGCATCACCTGAGTGTGACTTGGAAGAGAATAAACAGAAATAGAAGAATAAAAAGGTGTTGGACTTACTGTGTAATCCAAGGAAACCATTTTAATCTGGTGTGACTGGGCCTTTAGTGGACAGGAGTGAGGAAATGAGTCAGAATTAAAAGTGTATCTTAAGATGCTAGAGCAGTAGCAGTGCCTGATGCATTCTTTTGCCATATTTTATAGATGTTCTCACTAAAACCTGCAACACTATGAAAGAGAATGATGCAAAACCAAACTGCAATGTGTGCCTATCAAATGACACAGTTTCTCCCTCATTTACTGCTCAGCCCCCAGCAGCTCAGTCAAAGGGCAGCGTTCTGGGCAGCCCTGCAGACACCAGGCATTAACACCATCCCCTGCTGTGGATTCATAACCCTGCAGCTTATCCTGCTTGAGCACTAAACCTGGGATTTCCTTCCCTCTGCACTAGTCATGTCCTGCTCTCAAGGCAAGAAGGGAAGAGATCAGCACATCACTTCCAACCCAAGTGAC
>NW_009964464.1:0-751 GCF_000747805.2 Chaetura pelagica | reverse complement strand
AATTCTAGCATGTACCATAGTAATTAATAGTTTTGCTTTGCATTCCCATCCAACATCTCCAGGGACAGTTCTCAAAATCAGTTCACAGAAGCAACAGAAGCTGTAAGTTTTAAGGGCAATGCCTTCAGATTTGCTTATTATCTTGACTATAAAGCTGTGCTAAACTAAATGTGACTTGTATATTGGAGTGTTAGGCTAGGGCACAGGACAAGAAAAAGAAATCCATGCAACTATAATGGGGGTGACAGCAGAGCCTTTGGGTGGAAGGAAGAAAACAAACATGTAAACTCAATTATTAATCTCCTTTTCAGATGCTGCTAAGTGCATTGTGTGTCCCAAGTAAAGCTCAGTTCCTTCCCTGTAAGTAAACTAGAACAATATGTTTAATAGGGGAAAACCAGATTCTGCTCTATACATTTGGCTCTAACAACATATTGTTTCTATCATTCATCACATTAAAAACAAACACTAACTGTAGTGCAAATATTAAGTAACAGTTTCATGGATGGAAGCATAACCTTCAGCACGCACGTCATCCAACTGGTTTAGTGAGTTCTACTGGTCTCCTAATTGCCGATAATACTACAAAACCGGAATGATAAGACCTCTGCTTTTTCAGTGTCCCAGCTTCTGTAATCTTAATTCTTGCCACTACATTTAGTTCTGGCCATGTTGTGCTATATTTTCCTACTACCAGTTTCTGAGGTTTTTCAGTTTCTGTGTATCTCTGCCTTTTTGCACCAAAAAAAAA
>NW_009964463.1:0-752 GCF_000747805.2 Chaetura pelagica | reverse complement strand
TAGTGTCATCTGCACACTTGCTGAGGGTGCACTGAATCCCACTGTATGTCATTAACAAGGATATTGAACAGTACTGGTTCCAGCTAGACCGCTGAGGGATGTGACCAATTACTGATGTCCCTTTGGACGTTGAGCCATATATTCAAAGTCTTTGCATATGGTCATCCAGCCAGTTTCTTGTCCATTCCTCAAACCCATCTCTCCAATGTGGCGACAAAGACATTGTGTGGGACTGTGTCAAAAGCTTTGTAGAAGTCAGTGTAGATGACATGAAAGTACATGACAATGAAAGTACGTGAATGTGGTGCTCACTGTGAAACAAACAAAACTATTTTAATAAATACTTCTACATGTCAATGTCATTGTCTTGACAGTACAGAACAGAGAAAGTAGTCAAGCTGTTTTGTCCAATGTGTATCAAGGAAGTGAAGGCAACTGTTAGGAAAATAGAACAGTAATGTGAAAACACCTTTGTTCAATGATGACAGACTTCCTGTTTACAACCTTCAAAAACTATTAGTTACTTTTCAGTTCATGAAACTGTTGAATTTTAATAAGGTTGAGTGATGCTGGGATGCATCTGGGAAATTAAAAGTCCCTTGACTTGTTGAGCAGTCTCTTCTGTGCTGAAAATGTTGTCTGGGAACTCAAGAAAAGTGGTCTGTAAAGAGTAACAGAATGTGCCACATTGTAAGCACACAGGACCATGATGGTTCATTCATGTGTTCTTAATAATGTAATACAGAACGGTG
>NW_009964462.1:0-751 GCF_000747805.2 Chaetura pelagica | reverse complement strand
ATCTCAAAGGTCTTTGCCAACCAGAATGATTGTGTGATTCTTTGAAACTGATGTCAAGCCTGTGCTGAAGTTCATCACACATGCACACATGTATGTACATACTCTTCATCTGGAAACTTGCCAAGGATACATCATTTCATCAGACCTAGCTCTGAGGTCATAATTTTCCTAACTTGTCTCTTGGTTAACTTCAGACAAGTGCTGGCAGCACCAAGTTCAGACTGTCAGTTTGGAGAGTTTGAAGTTGTGTCTGGTAATAGCAAGACTTGGTGTGTCTGCCCTCCTTTGGTTTTTTTATGTAGTGTTAAATTAGGGGCTTGTTTTAACTGGCAACTTCTGTGACTATTGATGCCTAATGTTTGCAAGCTCAGAGCTGTTAGAAGGCAAGCTGTTCACCCTCGTTGGCATGATCACAGTTTGGCATTTGGACAGATCAGTGTGAACTACAGTCATTTTCTCCTTATTTCATGTGTCACTACAACTTGTATGATACACGTTCCTGTCAAAACCAAGTTCAGCCTCAAAGCTGAACTGTGTGTGTTAGTTCTAGCCTGTGGGTGTAGGTACAGTGTTATGTACAGGAGCCTTCTCTCTTGTATGCCTCTCCTACTGCACTCAATTCTTGTTCCTTCTGCAGATCCCCACAAGTTACACCACTATTTAATTCCATTCAGGCTGCTTGCTCTTCACTTTTTGTAGTTCCTACTGACACTCTGCCATGGTCAGTCTCTTTTCAGTGGTGCCCTGTGGT
>NW_009964461.1:0-751 GCF_000747805.2 Chaetura pelagica | reverse complement strand
ACAGACAGACATGGACTGACAGACACAGACAGTCAGATGGACACGGGCAGACCGACAGACAGACACACAGACACAGACAAGACAAGGATAGATGAACACTGACACATGGACATGGACAGAGAGACAGACATGCACAGACAGACAGATGGACTGACAGATGGACATGGACAGACAGACGGACAGGTGGACAGACATGGACAGACACAGACAGAAACAGACAAGGACAGATGGACACAGACAGGGACAGACACACAGACTCTGACAGACAGACATGGACAGAGACAGACGCACAGATAGACACACGGACAGACAAGACAGAGGCACAGAGAGATACAGACATAGATGGACACACACACCCCAGCATGGCTGGTCCCTGTACCTGCAGACAGAAGCTGGAGGAAGTGCCTGCACACATGGTGGTGGCAGCAAAGTCCTGTTCATGCCGTAGCTGGTGGCACAGGACAGAGCTGTCACAGGGTGACATCAGAGCAAGGCTGGTCGGTCTCCTGACAGCCCTGACATGCTGTTCTCAAACAGCACTGGCCAGTCCTGTAGTTAAAGCTGCAGTCACACCATCTGCTGGTATTTATAATTTTTATTTGCAATACTTTAGGTCCAAGTTTCAAACTGCAATATTTTTACACTCAAGACACAGTCATGCACAATCCATATTTCAGTTTTTCTATTGCTTCAACCACAGTTTAAAATAACTTAATATTGGAAACAGAACTCAAAATCTTAAAAAAAAAAA
>NW_009964460.1:0-750 GCF_000747805.2 Chaetura pelagica | reverse complement strand
AACTGTTCTTTTCTTCCCCACATAAGTCTAACTAGAGAACACAGAACTGGGTTGTCATCAAGCAAAGAAGTAGGACACAGAAGTACCTTCTTCATAGCTTGGCACTTGGCCGTTTCAGAAAATCCAATCATCTTATCAGGAGAACAGATCTTGATAAAGGGAAAGTTGGATTCTTCTGCTATTTTTGCTGCTAAAGCAGTCTTCCCACTGTGGGGGGGACCTGAAACAAAGGACACACATGATGAAAAAACAGGGCGAAAACAGCTCTGCTAAGGCTCAGCATGGATGGCATTTCAGACGTGTTTCTCATCTCATCTGAAGGTACCTGCACTGAAATGACCTTCTCTGCTCCTTGCAGAAGGAACATGCTCCATCCCGCTGCAACCACACCTCAGATGAAGGAAATTAATGCAACTATTTGAGCATGTGCAGACTGATTTGCCATGAACCCAACACATCAGAGGATGTTACACGTTTTGTAGGACTGGCCACTGCAGCAAAATTAGCATGTGTTTGTATTCTGAAGGAACTTCTGGAACTGCATTGATGCCCCCTTCCTGTGGCAAACAAGCAGCACGACCATGCCAGCTCAATATTGAGAAAGAAGTTATTTGCTTGAATTCACAGCAGAATCTTCAGAGACCAAAGACTTACCTTAACCTCTTCACCCAGTACAAATCAATCTGGAGAGCAAGAAGATGTTGCATTCAAGCAACATGTTGGCTACAAGCACACAGAATTCTTCAGGAA
>NW_009964459.1:0-751 GCF_000747805.2 Chaetura pelagica | reverse complement strand
GTCTCTTCCTTTTCTTTTTTTCTTCTCTGTAACCAAAATGTTTACTGCATGTCTACACCTCCCTTGCAATGAATCATGAACATCCCCTCAGGCAGGAGCTCTCACTCCTCTTCCTCACCACTTTTCATCCCATTTATCACATCCTCCCTGAATACCGAGGATGCTGAGGATGCATAAACAACGTTGGTGAATCCTGGTTCTCTCCTTTATCGTTGCATCCTTCTTTAATCCATTCCATTCGTCCTCTCCATAGAACACTGGTGAACCCTGCTAATCTCCTTTGTCATCTCTTCCTTCCTACTTGCTTCTCTTTTTCGTCCTTCCTTCTTATTACTTCCATAGATTCCTTCCTTCTTCTTTCTGTCTCATTCTTCTCTCTTTCCTCCCATTCTCTTCTACTTCCATCCTTGTGTCTTCAGTTTGTTTTCCCGTTATCAAAAGGTTTTAAAAATGCTATACCACTCTCACCATGAAGCACAGACCTGCTCTTTGGCAAGAGATTCCTCTTCCTTACCATTTTCCCTCCTTCCAGACAGGGAACAACTTTCCTGCTGTGCCTCAGTCTATGAATGTCCAACCTTCCTCATCTTCTGGAAGAACAACACACTCTTCAGCACCCCAGCCAGCTCAAGGACCCAGCACACAACAGAGTAAGACATCACAAAACACTCCACCACTCTGAAACACAAGCCCAAGCCCCAGATACTTGCATGTCTGATAAAACACAATCCACAGAGCCCATGTAGCAGAG
>NW_009964458.1:0-750 GCF_000747805.2 Chaetura pelagica | reverse complement strand
AGAACAAGAAAAAGATGGAAAAGCTAGACTAGAATGGAACAATTAACCTCTCTGCAGGAAAAAGAGCAGAAAAAGCTACCTAAGCCAACTGCAGAAAGCTGTAATTAAGGGATTGTAACTGTCCCTGAACCAGCTAAGAAATCCGAGAAAGATGAAGACTAATCCATTTAGTCTACCACCCTACCTCCCACTGGTCAAAGATGCAGGTTTATGGCCTGAGAAATTCAGTAGATTAAGCTAAGTTACCTTGATGAACTCTCCTCATTTTCAGCTCTGTGAGTGCCACCAGGAAAGATGTCTTCTCCACCTTGCAGTGGTTCCCTTAATAGTGCCATGGTTGACCAGAAGGAAATCTTTGCCTGTGAGAATATTCAGAAGAATGTGTCAACAAGTAACCAACATGATGAAAACAACTTCCTCAATTATTCCTTGATCCATTTTATTCTCTGAACTTGCAGTGTTACCAAACATGGATGGAGATACCCATTCTTCATTACATCTTTTTCTGGAACTTATTTAGCTGTTTGATCAATAGGTTGTATATTCTACATTTTTGGAAATTAATTTTGAAAGTAAAAGATTATCTTTGTCCTTGAAAACTTTCAAGTTTTTCATCACAGGACTAAAGTTGCCTTCCCAGGTAATGGAACTGTGTAGAGAGAGCATCTTGCAGAGTAAACTAGTAAAAGCTCCTAGCCAAAAGCCAAGGTGGAATACAGTGATTAAACCAAATATCACAGAAGAAGCAGG
>NW_009964457.1:0-750 GCF_000747805.2 Chaetura pelagica | reverse complement strand
AAAATGAAGTGGTGAATCCTGTACTGAACACTCAAAAAGTGCATAATAAAATTTAGGCCTTCCAAAGACAGGAAGACCTAAGAAAATAATTTCCACAAATATGCAAGAATCATGTCATATTTTGATAAAGAATGATGTAGGAAAAACTTGGCCCAGCTAAGAAGAATAAACAGGTTGTACTGTACTCTACCTATTGAGTTGGAGAGATGCAGAGGCCGTCAGGGACTTGGAGGCCACCTCTACAGATGCTATCAGCAGAAAAAACGTTATGCAACTAGCTATGTGTGGGTACACTCAAATGCAATGCAAATATAAATTGGTGATAGCTTAAAAGAGAACTATAGAATTATAGATTTCCCAGTTATGATTCTAGTAGCTGCCAGGAAATTATTAGAACAGAACTGTGCTGGTTTATGTGTAGCTGTCACTAGGATCCCCTAGACATGAAATACATATTAACATGAAATACAAACTATTGGCTGATAGATCTAATGCAGTGACAAGTTGTGGACACAATAGATGATACAATGACAACAGGTACGAGTGTCATAAAAGGGGATACATTAAAAGCAAACTCTTAGTGGACAAAGTAATCTAGAAGGATAACAAAATAATAAACACATTTAAATTATCTCTGAAGATGTGTGATCTTTGCATCAACAGCTGTCGCAGGGCCTCCGTTTCAGTTTACTAACAGGAAAAGACAGCATGGCTGACTTAACTGGTATCTATACTGCAGGAGGTCATCAT
>NW_009964456.1:0-750 GCF_000747805.2 Chaetura pelagica | reverse complement strand
AACATGTTCTGAGACACAACTGAGGGACACAGCATGAGTTCAGATTTTAAATCAGGCTTTTGGTTCATCTCTCCAGATCTATCCTTTAGGAAAAAAATTTAGGATGTGACAGATTTAACAGAGCTCATTGTCACAGTCTCTGAAATCCCACACTAAGTGAAGATGTGAGAAATAATGAGGTTAACAGCAGAAAAAAAGGAGTCAGCATTTCCAAACTTGATCATTCCTGCAGGAACCCCAAAATTAACTCATAACTGAGCACATCTGGTATGTGTGGTACTTGGTAACAAATCAAGGGGATCTGCACTCTCTAACTGGGTAAAACTTGCATACAAGTTCACTTGTTAATGGAAAGGCCAGACTTAAAAGACTGAAACATGCATTTTGGAGTTCCATTTATTCTGTGCCACTACAAGCACTATCATAAGCCATCATCCAGCACTAATGATGCACCTCGAGCAGAAAATACATTATCTTGCCAACCCCAATTTAACAAGAACCACTTAATAAAATCAGAACTAACAGATCAATGAAGAAAGCAGTGTTACATGCAGTGCCCCTCAGAGTGCAACTGGGTAACAGGCAAAACAAAATGATGAAGCTGTTTTCCTCTACAGAAGAAAGAAGAGCTTTACCAGATTTAGTTCTCTTTTTCTTTTTTTTCTTTTTCTTTGACTTGGACCTTCCATAGTCTTTGGATTTTCTTTCTTTGTTCTTCTCATGTTCTTTAACAGCTGAAATTAGACAACA
>NW_009964455.1:0-750 GCF_000747805.2 Chaetura pelagica | reverse complement strand
AACGTTCTCCTGGTGTGCTCTGATCATCTGTTCTTTGGTGTGGTGGCATCATTTAAACCATGCCAGTCTCTGAAGACCCTTTCTCCTAAGTGCATCCTATTTGCATCACTGGCTCAAGGCTAAGCATGGCCAAAGGTTCCAGTTCTGGGATTGTCCAGCTCAGCAATAGAGTGGCTTAAATGGGGACAACAAGATGCAACTACAGGTTTGAAAGACACAAGATTTGGGAGAGGGGGCAAAACACACAAAGCTTTTTTTTGTCCTGATTTACTTCTCATTGCCTATCATGATTTAAGGACACGTTTTCTTAAGGTTGGAGCAAATTTTTAAGCATCCATGGTCTGTCGTGATTTGGAAAGAACTTGAAAACAAAGAGCTTTTTGATAAAATTACAGCTGCATGGGTGGTGAGTGGTTCAAGAAACTCTTGAAAAACTGGCTCAGCCTTTGCACCTCGTTGGGCCATGAATTTCATGGCTTTGCTGCAGTGATTTAATTATTTGAAGTTGTATCTTTGATCAAGTTCTCAATGAAGACCACAGATGAGCTGCTGCCAAGCTCTCTGGCCTCTCCTGCCCTGCAGTTCTCTGCTGCCAAAAGCTCAGTCTCTTGTCCAGTGACTGTGCAGTGACTTTCTGAGGACACTAAAAGGAGATTGTTTAAGTATCAAGTCCTGGGCTGGACTCCCCAATGACAGCCAACATCACACAACACAAAAGCAGCCTCTCATTTCTTCCAGGCCATTGATTCA
>NW_009964454.1:0-750 GCF_000747805.2 Chaetura pelagica | reverse complement strand
ATTACATTGTATTGCTAAACTGTTTCAGGAAGATAGATATATATAGTTTCTGCCAGTATTAGTTTGTTCTCATTTGCTCTTTTTTGATGTCCTTACAACACAGCTCTCCTAAGAGGCAAAGAATCACTACTAATCATTTTATAGATGCATTCAAAGACAGCAAATGTGTCTGTATTCTATAAAAGACTGTAAGTGAAACACTCATAGACTCAAGCTATTGTGTTCTTGTTGCCACTCACAAAGATGTACCAGAGCTCTTAATAAGGTAATGAGCTAAAATGCAGCTCACTGCTATAAACACTTTGGTGTGAACAGTGATCAAGGTACTCCCCCAGCTTTTTGGCTTTTTCCCACTTGTGTTGAATAATATTTAATGCATTGCAATGATTACTACCTAGAAATGTAAAATCTTACGTTGTTGAATCCAGTCTCTTTCAGACTTGATGTATCATTGCATCAGATTTTTTTAGGGCTGACAGCCAGGAAATCCCAGTGACAAATCTGACCCTTAAGACACCTGGTTACCTTAATTTGCAATTGTACTGCTTTAGTGGTCCTTCACAGACACATGGGGTAGTCAAATTTTAAAAAATTGAAATTCAATGGCACACAGTATAATTGTTCCCTGGAAAGGCAGTGGTGATACATCAACAAATCACTTCTGCACAATTGCACTGGACACCTGTGCATTTGCCTGGCAGGCCAATACCACACTGTTTCTGCATTCCCATGACATTTTTTCTTAGTAAT
>NW_009964453.1:0-750 GCF_000747805.2 Chaetura pelagica | reverse complement strand
GGTTGTTGATGAAAATATTGAATAGTACTGATCCCAGTATCAACCCCTGAGGACTTTATACAGCAATTTTTTTAAACTGTTCCAAACGACAGTTTCTTAATAACAAAGCCAATGTATCTATATTTGTATACACATTTCCAGACACAATCATATTCTGAGAAAGAAAACAATATTAACTAGGCAAATAACTAACTTTTTAAAAAAGCATATCCAAATAAGCAGTAGGCAGAGAAAATATATGCCTGAGTATATACTTCTAACTAAATGAGGAATTATGCTTGGAGACAAAGGATATCTACTGAACATAATACAGGTGTGGTAGATAATACATCAATGCAGTAGATGCTGAGTTTATGCTGCAGTTTCGCAGACATTATTACAAGCAGCTTAACATCACAGATAAGGCAGATCAGTACCAAAACTAACACAGTACAGCTGCAGCAGACATGTGCTTAACATGCGAAATACACAAATACCGTGAAATCTACCGGATGCATTCAAAAGCTCAAGCCTAAGGAACAGGCTTACAACTTTTCCTGATACTGATACACAGTCAATACTGGGTTTTGCTATGTACTACTACCTCCTATCAGAGATTACAACAAATAAGAATTAAAATCACCAAAAAGCCCAAACTAGAGATCACATCTAGCACCGTCCCCTCCAAGTTACACTGGGACACAGAGATAAGGGGGCTTCAGGGGACTTGGTCTACTGCCAACCTCACTGTGCTTGCAAAAAAAAAAAAAA
>NW_009964452.1:0-750 GCF_000747805.2 Chaetura pelagica | reverse complement strand
AAAAAAAAACCCAAAAATGGTTTTCCCATGAACCAAAACTGAGACTGCCAGCTTTATAGCCTGCAGGAGAAAAAAAAGTGAAACCATGCAGGAGGCATGCTAACCAAACCTGTCATAGATAAAGAGAATGGTATTTTAAGTAACATGATGTTGGTGAGAAAGTTTTATTAGTGATAGCATTTACTTGCGTTTCTCCTTTTAAGCTATTACAGAAACTGTTCTGTTTTTAGGACTACAATTTATGTCAATTATGTGTAAGACAGAAAACTATATGAAGTAATATCAATAATTGGATTTAAAAAACCTTCACTTCTTTAGGGACCTACAGAGTGTAGTATAAACAACAGGAAAATACAGATTGCTTTCCTGGATTTTAGCAAGGAGTAATGTGTCCTTTGGTGGTGAGAAATGACATTTGAAAGAAGATTAGCCCCGTCATATGTTATGCTTCACAAATTATCTCCATGGAAATGCAGAGTTCACTTTCATCTTTGCTTAAAACCTGTTTTGGGTAGAAATCACTATTGATTTGAAATGTAAATTAAGATTTCCTCCTGAATCAGAGGGCTTCATTGTTCATGCATGGCATTTTCCTTTCCTTTATGACTTCTGTTTGCAAAATGATGTCTCATTCCCATTCTCAGACTGATCGAGTCAGCAATGAAGGAGAAAGGCTGGGCAGCTTTGAAGAGGTAACAGTTTGTCTTGAGTGCTTATTTCAATATTTTTCTGATGTGAAAGCAAAAAAAA
>NW_009964451.1:0-750 GCF_000747805.2 Chaetura pelagica | reverse complement strand
TCTTCCCAACCTTGCCTGCTGTTTCCCAGAAAAAATTCCGCAGAATAATTCAGGAACAGGTAGAGATGTTGAGGCAAAGAATTTATTGAGGAGGTCAACCCGTGCAGTCATGGAAGTGTTCAGTATTAATTGGTGGAGAGATAAATACGTGAATAACAGGTGTGAGAGTGCAGTCATTGAAAAAAAGAGAGAATGGGAGTGAGTAAGAAAAAGAGAAAGCGAGAGAGAAGCAATGGAGGAGCAATGTCTGCGTTAAGTTACAGGAGAAGACAAAAAGGAAAGGAAGGCAACAGGAAAAGCTGGAGAAAGAATAGGGCAAAGAGTTTTCTGAGGGAACGTGGGATGACAGCAGAAGGAGGGATAGACAGGATGATGGTTTCTTGGGCAGAGATGCATGAAGAAGCCAAATGGGATGACAGACAGCCCCAAGGGACCTGCAGCGTCCCCAGTAAGAGTTTCACCCACACAGAAAGGCCTCAGGGACTCTGCAAGGACAGCAGCTGCCCTCTGGGGACATACACTCTTGCATGCACCAACAAGGACTCCTCAGCAACAAGTAGCCAGCACAGTGCCCGTTGCAGCCAGGGACAGCTGCAGGGCCATGACCCAGAAGCTGCAACAGCTTCCCAGAGCTGGCTCCAAGCTCCACAACTGGAAATGACAGTTGCTGGTTTCCTGAGGATGGCAGTGAGGAGGCTGAGAGCCTCCCTCCAGCTGCTTCTCTGCAGTCCCAGCACGATGCCAAAAAGT
>NW_009964450.1:0-750 GCF_000747805.2 Chaetura pelagica | reverse complement strand
TTGGTTTTTTGTTTGTTTTTGGTTTGGTTTGTTTTTATAGCACATTTTTTGACTGGATGATAAAATTGCATTTCCTTTAGGGAAACAACCAAAATATCTTCCTACAGTTCTATTCCCATTTTTTGCTTTGTTTGTCTTTTTTCCTGTTTTTATTTTGATATTTGCTGCCCTATTTCATTGCGAGTCTCTCCCAATGTGTGCAACAATAACTGCCGACTAGTACCACATGCAGAACTTCCAGACACTAATTGAATATTCCTCTAGAGATCCATGGTATTTGAGATTAATGCTGTTTGAAACAATCTGCTTTTCAAGCTGCCAGAGTGATTCCTTTTTCAATTGACCGATGTCTAATCACCAGTGAAATTTGTACTCGGAGTTGGACAGGAGGAGTTGTTTGAGCCACTTGTGCAAAAGATAACTTGTGTCTTTCCCTGACAATCACTTCAGACAACATACAGCTTATTATCTTCAAGGGACTTTCTGGGTCAGATCCACCTTCTGGACTTCTCATTGGACACCTCTATTCTGAAGAGGGAAGACCTGAAGATAAAGAAGATATCCATGTGTTTATGATTTGCTTTTCCTTATCACCTTGTATAAGCAATGGGAAAGAGATTATACCATGAGTAATGAAAAAAAACAGGTGCCAAAGCCTCTGTCCTTCTACTCCCCCATAGGACTTTTCCCTTCCATGATGTTTCCACGTGCTTTAGAGGGAATTCTGATTTTTTATTATTTTTTTTTTTT
>NW_009964449.1:0-749 GCF_000747805.2 Chaetura pelagica | reverse complement strand
CATGCAGGGAGGTTGGAAGTAGATGATCCTGAAGGTCCCTCCCAACCCAAACCATTTTGTGATTCTTTTGGACACAATTGAAAGAACAAAACTGCCCTGGGTTTTCCTGTAACAGTGGTTCTTTTTCCTTCTGTGTTTCATTGTAAGGATTCATTTGTCTTAAACTTGACTGCATGTGCTTGCCTTGCAAATATGAATCTTTGTTTTCAGATGAAGTATCCCTTTATATTCTCCAAATCCAGTCTATTAGGCAAGTTCTGATACTTCCTATATGAACTTGGTGTCACAGCACTCAACTTCTTGCACAACAAACACGCAGTTCACACTCAGAAGGTTATTCTCTTACTCCCTGCAAACTGCCTCAAAATCACCTCCCTACACACAAGCCCTCTTAACTTCATTAGGGCTTTATGCCTGCATGGATTAACTCACTGCATTTTGTGGTAGATGAGGTTGGGACTTCATTGCTGACATCTAAGGGAGCCATGTGTGACAGTGAAACCTGGAAGAAAAAATAAATTAATTCAGAGACTGTGACATCTCCAGTTTAAATTGATGTTTTGCTTTTATTAGAGGCTTTCTTGTAAATGTCAAAACCCAAAATATATTTAAGACAGTTTTTTTTCCTTTTACAGAGTTTTAACTAATAGGTACTTTCCACTGAGTTGTTAGGATGGTAGAGTATAAGCAAAATACCAATATTAAGAAAGGAATGTGTGTCATAGAATCATGAAATGGTTTGGGTTGGA
>NW_009964448.1:0-749 GCF_000747805.2 Chaetura pelagica | reverse complement strand
TTTTTTTTTTTTCTATAAACGTATATGCTGTATTTCCATCAGTGGAAAAAACTGAGCATACTTTACCCATTAAAAATTAGCCTGTGTTTTCGTAGAAATGGCCAAATGCTGCTCTTGATGGTATTCTGTATCTCTGTTAATCTCAACTTGGGCAAATGCTGTTTTAAATCTCTATGTTTGCATTCTGCAAGTGCTTGAGAGATCTTTACTGCAGCCTTTTCAAAATGGAGATCTGTTGATCTTCATCTCTGAAGAGCACTGCTTGATAACTGTTGTGTTAGAGTGCAGTTCTCTGTGTGATCTTTTGGCTGATTGCTGACTTAAGCAGCTTTTCCTTCCAGCGACTTCTTTTTACTATCCAGCCTATCCCCTCAGTTCAGCTGAAGAAAAATTGTAAGATTGTTCGGTCACCTTGTAAGATGGCACATTGAATGTGCTTAGAATAAAAATAATTCAACCAGAAAATGAGCTCTATTTTAATGTGGACCGGTTCCCTGCTCTGGTTCAGCCCAAAAAGCTCTGCGAACACACCTGAGCCTTACGAGCATTATTTGAGGGAGTGATACAATGATAGGAATGGGTGAATAGCTGGAAGGGAATCTGAGAACTGTTTCAGCTGGCACTAACACCAAGTGATGGGTGTGTGTAGCCTTGTTGCACGTGCTTTTCATTATTTTGTGTGTCTTTGTATGAAATGTAGTTAAAAAAGAACACTAGCAATACATGTATGCATATACATATACATTTAA
>NW_009964447.1:0-749 GCF_000747805.2 Chaetura pelagica | reverse complement strand
CTCCATTTCTCATGAGCACAGAGGAGCCTGCTGCTGGAATAACATCTCCAACCCTATTATGGGTGGCAGCATGAAGACCAAAGGTGTCAAGTTGTCCTCTTTCACTGCATCTCTGGACTCTGCTTCGTATCTGAAGATGTCAGTGGGTGATGTGGGATTCATGGAGCCACTTTCTTTCCTGCCTTCTTAACTGCAGTCCCAGTGAACCCACAACTCTAAATTGTCACTTCTTTGCTTGTAAATCTCACCCTGTAAATGATCTGCATGATCTGAAAGAAACACACTGAAGTGGCACTGGGAGAAAATATTTTCATATTTTAAAAGAAAAATAACAAACAAAAACATCCATCTCTGAAAAGGAAAGAGGTAATTTCTCTGGACATCAGAGAATATGTGGACACCATCTAATATAGACAATGTATCTAATTTTATTGTATCTATACCTATAAAAACAAGACTTAGTTCTACACAGAATTCCTAGCAATTAATCCATGGGATTAAGGTAGAATTGGTGAGTGAAATTTGATGATGTTGAGGATTGAAGTGAAATTTTGTTTAGTTCTGAGGTTTTGTTTTCAGGGAGGATATTTACCACGCAATCAAATTATCAAGGGTCATTGTTGTAATCTCCATTGTTGGTGATATTTAAATTAAATGTTCTTTTATGAATACTTAATGCTGTGATTCAGCCAAGATTTAATATCAGTAGTGCTTGAGTCATACAAGGGGTCAGTCTAGGAGTTCATGAT
>NW_009964446.1:0-749 GCF_000747805.2 Chaetura pelagica | reverse complement strand
CTGTCACTCTCACTGTAAATAAGTTTTTCCTCAAATGGGTTGGCCAATGTGAAGACTTGTTACAGCATGTCCTCATCCCTGCTTTCACAGTGCCTCTGAGACAAGCTTTCCAGCTGCTTACATGGGATAGGCCACCTTCCTTCCCACCACCTGCTTCTTGTGCTCCTTCTTCGTGAATCAAACTCAGAGTACAGGGCATGCATAAATCTCTAGGGAACTTGAAGCCACCTGAGAAGTGCCACACTCATGTCTCTGGTGTCAACTGTGAGAGCATGTTGATAATTAGAGGTGATAGTTCTGCTTAGTGTGAGTGCTGTGTTGAGGCAGTGAAGATCTTCTGGCCAGCATGGATGGAGTGAAAGGGAACTCTTCTCAGAGGGATGAGCTCAAGAGAAGCAGTGGTTGGTGAGCATAGAAAGGGGAAGGCAGATCTGGCTTCCCACATGATCTTACCTACTCCCACTCCTTAGCCAGCAGTCACTGTGGCCTGGCTGGTGAGAGGTCAAGGACTGAGCAATCTTTCCCAGGATAATTGCAAACCTGAGTGTTGTGTCCTTAGATAACACTGAAAGCTAACTTGGGTGACTACCTCAGGTGATGCAGCTTCCTGAGAGTGAAGAACTACAGATTCTAGATCTATCAGTCAAACCTTTGGAATATTTAACAGGCAGATAAGCTTAATCTACTCACTTCCTTGTTTTCCTACTCCATGAGCAGCTAACAAACAGAGTCTTAAATTTTGCCTGTCT
>NW_009964445.1:0-749 GCF_000747805.2 Chaetura pelagica | reverse complement strand
CTCTTCCCATCTGTGACTCCCACATTTCTAGTACTTCAGTCCTTTGTCAGCACTTTGCATTTTCCCCACCAAGCTTGTAGCTGTTTCACAGTCAATCCTCCTTACCTGCCTCTCCACTTCCTCTGTGATCTGTTTGATTTTCCTCTTATAGTCTTGAGTAAGGAGCTCCAGCTGTTTGTCAATAAAACCCAAACGATCCTGTCGCTCCTCTCGCATTTCCAGACAATAAACTCTGGTGTAAAAAAAAACAAGTGCCCATCAAGAAGCCAGATAAATGCATTTTTGATCTACAAATATAATCTGCATTCCAGAAACAAGACTGATTCTCCTGCCCAAGAATAAAATGTGCCAGTATCTATAATACATTACATCCACACGACACACGACAAATAAGAGAGGTTCTTCTCACAATACTTTTACAGTTCACTAGAAGCAAGACCAATGGTGTGTGTGTCCTTCCCACTCTCAACCATGCTGTATTCTGCTTTGCAATTCAAAGACTCATCCCTTAGATTTCTCCAGGAATACAAGCTTTAGTTATGCAAGCACCAAGCATCAGTTCTCACCGCTGTTCCTGGGCAGCAATATGCACAGAATCCATGATGAGACGAACATCTTCTGCGATCTGCTTTGCTCTCACTGTGTGCTGCTCAAACTTGGTTTTTACTGCTGACTGTGAGATGCATTCCTGAACAGAAAAGGCAGCCAAAATTAGCAGCAGGCAGTAGGACACTAACACAACTTCTCCT
>NW_009964444.1:0-749 GCF_000747805.2 Chaetura pelagica | reverse complement strand
CAGCTTCCTGCCATTTCTCCAAGTCCTGTCATGTTGGAGGAAACACTACCATGGTACTCAAGGTCATGATCCCTGCAGACCAGTCAAACCAATGGCACATCACTAGTATTTCCTGCTGGTCTTGTTTCACAATCAGCTTGCAGCCCATGGATGTACTCTATTTATGTCAATATTTAAGTCAAAAGAAAAGGAATTAAAGTCACCTCTAGATCTTGCAAGCTCAAGCATTTAAGTATAATCACAGGTCCTAACCTTTTACATAAAGCTATGACTGTTTTGGAGACAAAAGTGAATTTAAAGCATGTTTTGGTGTGGAATTAATGATGTTCCGGATGCTTTGCAATGTAAACTGTTGTCTGAGAAAATTCAAAGGACTTGGTGTTGCAACCAAGAGTGTGCACCTGGCCTTCCAGCACTGTCTGTGACAAAGTTATAGAACCTCTCCACAGAAGTAGAATCCTTCTCTGTCTTTCCCAGGCCTTGATCTTTGTCCAGCCAGGCTCTTCAGCCTTCAAGTACCTCCAGACAACTGCCCTGAAGACTCAACTCCAGGTCTTCTGAAGGCATCCTCCCCCTCATGTCTCTTCTGAATTCTTACTCACTTCTCCCCAGCTCTGAAAGCAACATTTTTCTCTTTCCTGTTCCATGACCAAGTCCTGAAACCCTCATTTTATGACTTCCCTCCTTGCTCAGGAAGTGCTCCTGGGGCCCTCGTCCATTTACAGGCTGCCAGAGGAACATTTCCAGAG
>NW_009964443.1:0-749 GCF_000747805.2 Chaetura pelagica | reverse complement strand
GACCCTGTTTCTTTTCACCTCTGTTAGGCTCCGTTCACTTGATAACAACTCTCTGTCCTCTCTCTACCATGGCCCACGATGCGTCCAGCCCCATCACCTACAGTCGCAACGTTGGTGGTGCAGGTGGGACAGTGTGGGGCTGTTGGGCTTTGTTGGTGGGATGAGGTTGGCATGGCCATGGCAAGGGCTGATGCCAGCTGGGGCACTGCCAGCCAGGGGCTTCTCCCCCCCAGTAGCTGTTCCCCACACAGGGTGAAGATCTTGGCAGCTTCTGGGCTGTTTTCATCCAGCTCCAGGTGTAGGCACAGCGCAGATGCAGCTCTTGTTCTGTGTTCCACTTTTTGGTTTGTACCTTGGTAGCAGCTGGAGATGGTCCCTTTTAAAGTTTGAGTTGCAAAAGAAGTGCAAAAGCTAAAAAATCTAAAAAGCTGATTGTTGGGTGACATGATCCCAGTGCTTGTGGAGCTGTTGCTTCTCCCTTTGATGGGTGAAAAGTCTGGTGAGTTTGTCAACTCAGTCTGGGCTTCTGCTGTACGAACGGGCCAGGAGACCTGGGGAAGGTTTCTTTTTCAAACAGTTTATTATCAACTCCTCTAAACTCTCTTTCTTAACAAGTCTATGAAGCTCTATTTGTTCCCAACACTATTAGGGACTCTTGGGGCTGCAGGTGCAGGTGGGGCAGTGAGGGACTGCTGGGCTTTGGCCGAGGGGTGGCTTTGGTGTTGGCAGAGCTGAGGCTGGTATCAGCA
>NW_009964442.1:0-749 GCF_000747805.2 Chaetura pelagica | reverse complement strand
AGAGGACAGAAGTTACTAGGCAGTATCAGCAAGAGAACAAGACTAGATCACTGTGCAGAGCCTGGAGCTGGGTCACTCCAGGTGTGCAGCAAGGAGGGACTGAAGAGCCTTTGAAGTCCTACCATGCAGCTTGGCAGATGCATTCTGTGGAAGGCTGTAGTACCTCATTGGCTCCTGTTGCAGACCACAGATCAGAGTAACCCTTGTGTCAGGAGATTCATCCCATGATTTAATTTATTTTCCTCACTGCCAGAAAGAATTGGTTAGTTTTCAAGGCTAATTAATAAACCAAAGTCTCATATCATCTGATAACATATCAGAAGTTGTCTTGTAGATGCAAATTTCCTTTTTGATGCTGCTTGTCTAACTTGTCTGCTTTGAAATTCTAGCAGAATAAAGTTCATTTCTGGGTCTTGTTCTCTATCCAAATAATTTGATTACACAGCTGTAACTTGCATTCTTTCTCCTGTACACCTTGTCTTACACTGTCCTTTGATATTTCTCATTCTTAGCCACACTGTCCTTGATCTGCCAGGTATCTTATCACTGCTGTTTGTTAATAATTTTAATGTGGTATTTATCACATTGTTAGTGACGCTTACTTAGTTTCACCTTCAATCTGCAACAGAGAATGAGCACTTCTTTCACCATGCAGTCCAAGTCCCTCTTGGCATAATACTAAATGACAAAGGTAAAAAAAACAACAATCACCTGGTGGTGGTGAATATTTTTTTTCCTAGTTTTGTATC
>NW_009964441.1:0-749 GCF_000747805.2 Chaetura pelagica | reverse complement strand
CCGAATATTTGTTCAAAAAGGGCTAAGAGGAGGTAATCTGGCCATACTGTAAGCAGAAATCATTTACTCCTCTTACCTACTGCTCATATACCACATTGATAGATTGGGCACCAACATTACATAACTCCATGCAAAAAATAAGGTATGCAACAGGAGAGTTGGAAAACATATTTACTTCTAAATAAAACTAGCATTTTCTGCGATATAATGAACAGGAGTTTATCAGTTATTTATTTTACTCTGTGAAATTATAAAATGTTAATGTTAAGACATGAGTAAAGTGCAGAACAGAGGGTGGAGATACACTGTGACAGCACAGCCATGTATCTTGCAGGTGATGTTCTGGAGAAGATGTTTCAGGAAAAAAGAAATTACTGCAATGAGATGCAGTCCTATTTGAATCTCTGGATATGAATTTCTGTGTCCTTGGAAGGGCACACCATACCTCAGTGCAAGTTAACATAGCATGGTGCCCCAGTGCAGCTGCCTTGGACAAGTGTTAAGGATGAGATTTTGCCCAATGAGTAACATTGGAAAAGGTCTCTTGAAAACTTTTGCCTCTATCCGTGACAGATTTTTAGTGTTCAGAAATAGGTCAATCAACACTATGTAGTTTAAGAGGCTATTAGCTACTGAAATAATCAAGTTTGTTAAATAAGGAATAAGAAAGACAGCTTGTTATGAAATAGTGGTTATGCTGAACTTCAACTGTTAATCTCAGAGGCTCTATTGTCTCTCTAATGGCTTGG
>NW_009964440.1:0-749 GCF_000747805.2 Chaetura pelagica | reverse complement strand
TTTTTTTTAAAGGCCAACATTTTGTGACACAATAACAATCTCAAGAAAATGTAGAATATACCTGTTTTACATGTAGCAAGTGTATGTACCTATGGTTTTTTGCAGGTAATACAAAATGGTTTATAAAAAATGCCCTGTGTGATTGCAGCTATAAAATATTTAGCAGACAGTTTGTTGATTGTTTCAGTTCAGACTTTAATTTGTCAGGAAATATCCTATTCATCTGTCATTAGTTTTGTGGTTGTGAATAACCAATAGAAGAATAATAAACGTAATTGCGTAATATAAAGACAAATTAAAACCACACCAATGCAAAAGAGGAAAAGGGCTTGGGAGAGCTAGATAACGTTTTGATCATGAAACTAAACTCATTCACTCATATTCAGCAGAAAAGTGCTGTTCTGCCCTGTTTTAAGTCCTCTTGTTAAGAAGAAACCCACCCTCCCAGTGCAATCTGGAATAATTAAGAGGCCTGTTTTGCTGAGCACAGTAACTGCAGGATGCTGATGCCTTTGTCTTTTATTTTAACAGAAACCTGAGCTACAACAAGTTGACAGAGATTGATCCTTCTCCCTTTGCAGAGCTGTTGAACCTGCAGGAAATGTAAGTATTCTTTCAAAGGTTTTAATTGTATTTTGCCAGGGCAACTTATGGGCCAGGAGTAAATTGTATATAGTTTCCTAAGACAGTACCTTCCTTTAGCTGACTTGAGTGAGCACATCTGACTTGGTGTGAAGTTGTTTTTTTTT
>NW_009964439.1:0-748 GCF_000747805.2 Chaetura pelagica | reverse complement strand
TTTTTTTTTGCAGGCACTTTGAGCAGATGAAGGATGATGCCATAGTGTGTAATATTGGTCATTTTGACGTGGAAGTTGATGCAAAGTGGCTGAATGAAAATGCAGTAGAGGCAGTGAATGTTAAACCTCAGGTAAGCCAGCCCTTGCACAAACTCTCCTGCTAGAAAGAAGCAAGAGCTACTCTGTGGCTGTTTCCAGAAAGGGTGGTATTTCTCTTTGGGTACTCTGTGTTTCTAGCTCTTCTGGAAGCCAGTGTTGTTCTGGTCTAATCAGTGGAGATTCTTCTCTTCCCTAATTAACCTGGAACAAGCTGCATGTCCCAGTCTTGTGTTGGTATTGGAACAATCGGTTCCAGCCAGTGCCCAAGTGTACAGCCTGGTCTCTGGTAAGAGGCATCTGGGATGGATGCATCTTTCTCCATGCTTTCCTACTTCCTTGACAAACAGGAGCTCACACCTTAGTGGTGCTTGTGTAAGCAATTTATTGCATCAAGGTGAAAGAGAAAGTCAGCTTTGATGTTTGGTGTATGGTGAGGAGGCATGGAAATGTGCTTTGCTTGATAGCCCCCAGCTGAGAATGATACCATAGCTCAGTTTCAAACCCCAAGTTAGATGATGAATACAGAACAGACCATCAGAGATGGTATAAAACTTCTGAAGCACAGAGCCCATGGACTGATCTGGATTTCATCTCAGGAAGCTGCTTGCTTGTGTACTGCTCTGCACCAATCTTGATCCTGGTGCAGGGT
>NW_009964438.1:0-749 GCF_000747805.2 Chaetura pelagica | reverse complement strand
TCCCTCCCCCTTCCTTCCTTCCCTCCCCCTTTTCCCTCCTGTTTCCTTCCTCCTTTCCCTCCTCTTTCCTTCCTCCCCCTTTCCCTCAGCAGAATTGATTCCTTGACTTCCCTTGGATGCAGGGCCGGGTTCCTCATCCCTGGGACAAGATTTTGGGGAGCTGGGATTGCACTGGGAACTGGGATCTCCCTGATTTTGGGAACGTGGAACCTCACAGTCCTATTTTTCCCCTCTTTCTTTGGAATTTGAAGGCTCTGAACCGTGGGAAGGGGCTTCTTCCTGAACCCAACATCCTCCAAATCCTCAACAGCCTTGGAAATCCTGCTTCTCTCCAGCTTCTCCTCAACCCCCTCCTCCATGGAGCTGTGGGAGGAAAACAGGGTAAGGCAGAATTCCCAGCCCTGGGAGAAGTTGATCCCAAGAATCCCTTTCCCTCCAGGGTTGCTTTTCCCTCCAGGAATTCTGGGTGCTGCTCCCTCTGTTCCCCTGGTCACCAACCCAGCTCTTTCCAGTGCTCTTCTCCAGTTGGCTCTGCAGAACCAGACCCAGGCCCAGCAGGTGGGTGGGGATCTGGGAATCTGGGATCAGCCCAAATCCAGTGGTGGGATCATTTCCTCCTCTCAGGTTTTCCCACCCTTTTAGGCCTCTCTTTTCCCCTCCCTCATCCCTCAATTTCCCCTCCTTTAAGCCTCCATAGTTCCATGATTCCATGATCCTATAAGTCCAGATTCCATCATTCCATGATTCCA
>NW_009964437.1:0-748 GCF_000747805.2 Chaetura pelagica | reverse complement strand
TGCTGGGAAAGGACACTAGTGTGAACATTAATAAGCTTTTATATGCATTTTGTCATTAATAATGTAGGCACTACCATTCAGATGGAGAACAAAACCCATTTTATCACAGCATCACTTCAACATGATAGGCTCTTTGCCTTTCCAAGGTGATAGGGCTGCAAATTGCCTTCTGAAATCTCATCCTCAGATGAAGTTTGGCTTTCGGCTGCATTGAATCTAGACCAGTTTTGCAGGAGTATGGGAAAGCCATCTTATATTTACAGTAACGTGCTGGTAGTTGCACCTGCCTTTTTGTGTTTCTATAAATGAAGTTCATTTTTCCTATACTTAGACAAAGGTGGATGACATGTCCTTTTCACTAGAGTTTTCATTCTGTCCTTCCTAGGTGTTTGGTTTGTTGTTGTTGGTTTTGGTTTTGTTTGTTTTGGTTTGTTGTTATTTTTAATAAAGATTATCTCTTTTGTCTCGTGTGCAATGAAACAGCACAGCAAAGCCATGCCTGTTCTGTTGGGCCATGCAGTCAGTCCATGCTGGGTCCACAGACCACCAAGATGGGCTGGTGTCTCTGCTTGGGCTAGCCCTCTCCCATGTGAGCTGGTGCCAGCAGGCACATGGGATTTAGAAGCTAGAAGCCTGCAGTATTATGTGGTAAAACACTGATTTGCTCGGTGTGGTCTTTAGTTGTTTAACATGTCAAGGGTAAAAAAAAAGAGAGAAAGAGAAGGAGAGAGAGAGAAAGAGAGAGAGA
>NW_009964436.1:0-748 GCF_000747805.2 Chaetura pelagica | reverse complement strand
AAAAAAAAACTATACAACTCTTCCTACCAAAGATTAGAAAGGTCTTCCTTTATTCCAAAATAGCACAGAGCGATTACTTCTACAAATGAATCATTATCTGTACAATGATACAGACACAAGATAAATTGAACTATTTAATTAACTAACATATTGAGTGTACACTGTTATTTATCTCAACATTCACCATGAAGTGTGAATCTGTTCTCAGTGTTCCAATAAAACATATAAGAGGATACGTTATTTGATAAGATTTTAAAATCAATCACTTTCAGTGTTGACATCCTCATTCAATTAACATATGAAAGAGTCCTAAGTATAAAAATACTCTCACTCAGCCAACAAACAGATGAGAACAGAAGAAAGATCGAAAGAAAAAAAACCCAAACTCTTCTCATCCTCCTATGAATTCCTGCTCAAGAATTGTAATAAAAATTACTGTTTTATCAAGGCTTACTGGAACTTAGTTTCAGAGTCACCAGACAGCCAGGCCATCAATTTTTCTGTGTCATGCAGGGAAAACATGGGAGCTAAAAGCTGTACTCTGCGGTTTTGTGTTTTGGTAGAACATGGTAGGATTAAGTAATCACCATTTACCACACAGCTTTTGCTGCTCACTGCATTCTGTGGCATTTAGCATCTGTGTTTGCATCAAGTTTTTAAAAACAGTAATTGTCACTATATTACCAGAAATATGTATAACTATGAACAGGCGTGTGCACATACCCATGCAAACACAGGGGAAAAAAAA
>NW_009964435.1:0-748 GCF_000747805.2 Chaetura pelagica | reverse complement strand
TCCCAGCTCCTTCAAGCGTTCTTCAGGAACTCTTCCTACTAGAAACATCTATGCTCTAAATTGCGTTATTTTTCTCTAGAATGACATTCAAGCAGTCTAAGCCTTCAATGTTGATTCTACATAGTCTCAGCATGTTTTCCAGTGGCTTACTCCTTCATCTGTCAGTCCAGGTAAATCTTTACCTTTATACCAGAAGCCTTTATTCATCATTGTGATTGATAGCTGTGGACTTCGAGACCAGTTTGTCACTATTAAATGTCAGTTCTGACCACGCGGCGAATGTAATTTATGCATTATAACTGTGGCATTTTTTTAAAGACTCCAAAGAGTGTTGCATTCTGTATGGTACATCACACAGGTTTGGAAAAAAAACTTTCCCCAGGTTAAAAAAGAGAAATAAAATACAGGAAAATGTAAACTATTTGCTTTTGTGACCAATCTTCTGGGATTTTTTAACACTTTTTTCTCTTTCACTTTTGTAAATCTCCAGTAAATAGCTCATAAAGTTAGCAGGTCATAACCATTTCTGTTTGGTCTGGTTTCCTCTAACAGCAGACCTTCTTGTCCAGGTGAGGTCATTGTTGATGAAGATCTACAGTGGATGACTTCAAAGAGTATTTTACATTGTAGCTTGTTCTTATGTAGCAAAGGCAGATATAGAAGCCTTCAAAAGATCACTAGCTTAGGATGAAAGCAGGGAAGTCTGGATTCACAAAACAATTATAGCCCAAATTGTGCTGAAAAAAAA
>NW_009964434.1:0-748 GCF_000747805.2 Chaetura pelagica | reverse complement strand
GGACAGGGGACATGGGGCAGGAGGGACAAGGGGACCCAGGGTGTCCCCTGGGGACAACAGGGGACGTGGGGTGGCTGATGGGGACACGTGTGGTGGGTGACGGGGGGGACACATTGTGAGTAGGACACGGTGACCTGGCCCTGAGGGGAACAGGGGGGACAGGAGCTCCTGGGGTGGTGGCACCAAGGGCTCTGGTGCCAGGGCTGCCCAGGCCAGGGGGGGTGACACTGCAGGTGACAGGGACTTACTTGGTCAGGGTGGTGCTGGGGACACCACGTGGTCGCCATGGTGGGGGTGGGGACACCCCGTGTTGGGGCATCTTGTGTCACTGGGGGCCACGGTGGTGGCAGAGATGTCCCCTGGGGGTGGCAGGGACATCCCCTGGTGGTGATGGGACCACCCCCTGGTGCCCATGACCACACTGGTCCCACTGCCAGCCCCACTGTCCCCCCCATGTCCCTGTGTCCCCTGCAACTGTCCCCTGACCCCCCCTGTGTCCCCTCAGTCCCTGCACACCCAGGGGTGGTGGAGAAGGTCATGGTGCCCATCAAGATCTTCTGCCACTGCCACCATTCCCCAAGTCCCTGCTTTGCCCTGACCCCTCTGTGTTCCCCAGTGTCCCCTCATGTCCCCAGCTGTCCCCAAGTGTCCCCTGACCCCCCCGTGTCCCCCCCAGTGCCTGCAGAACCTGCACACCCAGGGAGTGGTGGTGGTGAAGGTCAAGGTGCCCATCAAGATCTTCTGCCAC
>NW_009964433.1:0-748 GCF_000747805.2 Chaetura pelagica | reverse complement strand
AAAAAAAAAGAAGCACCTCAAGAGTCTCCAAAACACTTTCCACCTACAAGCTAAAGGATCCCATGATTTTGTGCATCATTTTATCACTGTCTAGATACAAACATCATTTACTGTTAGGCAAAATCAACAGGTCAATATAATTCAGAAATAGTCCACCAACAGTAACTGCATTACAAACATGACACAGACAATGTGATGCATTTGCCAACAGAGCAGATTATCAACTCTTATTTTCAGATACACATCAGTTCCAATTAGTCTAGCAGATTGTGTATTTGGAACTTGTTATGGAGGTTATTATTACAATAATCTCAATGCAAAAGGCAACTTTTTCTTCTTCTTTCACTCACTGTTTGATTTCATCAGAATCTGGATCTTCCCATTACTGAACCTTGAGGGAGGCAAGTCCAGTTGAAATAAAATGCAAGAGAAAGCCTGAAATAAATGGATTCAAAAGAGCAGGACTCCTTAAAAGCAGATGTCAAACAAATTAACCTGATGACCATGAAACTAATAAGAAAGATAAGTCAAAAGAAGTGATGAGAGAGAGAGGGTTCCAACATTGAGCCTATAGGAAGAGGAGGATTAAAGCAGCATGGCTAAAGATGCAGACCCTTTTATAACCCTGAGGTTTAAAAGATCAGAGCCACAGGGTAGCATATATCCTGCCAGTCCAGAGGGTTCCAGTTGCAACACCAAGAGTACACATTTAGTCTCAAATGCAGGGGCACCTTCACAGAAAAAAAAA
>NW_009964432.1:0-748 GCF_000747805.2 Chaetura pelagica | reverse complement strand
AGATGCGTTGTGCTATCAAAAGAAATATCCCAGGTAGGTGAGAGAGAGTAACAAAGGTTTTTAAACTGAATAAGGACAGCTCTTCCTGTCACCTCAGAGTGCAAAACACACTAGTAGTATGAATGAGAAGACCAAAGAGAGAAATACAGTTTCACTCACTAGCTTAAGTCCTCCACATAGAATGAAAAATTAATCCCTGAAGAAAGTGGTTTTGTTATCATTTTGAGAAAAACTATACTAACATATAATACAGCACACCCAATACTTAAATAAGACATTTTCCTCACAGCCACCTAAGCCCTTCCAACAAGAAGAAAAAGGGTATTGTACCAATGGCTGATGCACCTACAACATAAAACTCGATGACAGTCACAACAAGTGAAGCTTATCTCGGGCAACAGGCAAGCCAAGGCAACTGGACATTAAGTACATATAGGGCTGCTGCATAGACTAGCATGTGTGGGTTGCCTGTTTACCAGTAAGGCACTGAGCAGATCTGGCAATGTTGAAGGTCTTCCATCAGTCTGCTTGGAAAAGCACAGCAAAAATTCAATGTAATGAATTACATAATTAGGAGGAAAAGGGATACTTTTGCCACAGCTGTCATCAAATGAGATGGAATAGAAAGGGTGAGGCAATATAGTCTTAGCTGTGCTTGATGGTTATATCAGACTTATTTTCTTTTTAAGAAAAATAGGAACAGTACATTGTTCAGAGACAGAATCACAGAATCTTAGGGGTTAGAAGG
>NW_009964431.1:0-748 GCF_000747805.2 Chaetura pelagica | reverse complement strand
ATGAAAGCTTCACTGGAGCTTCCGTTGTTAATTAGAATCATACTAAGAAATTACAGAAAACTAAAATAAAAAGTATAGCACAAAGTACAGAACAAGGTACTCAAGTGGAGACAGTTTTCTCTGAAGTTTTTAGGTAGCTGAAGTTAAGCTATTTTTTTTTAACATTAATAAGTTGAGGATTGGGTTTGCATCCATTCAAAAGGTTTTACATCAAAGTGTCATATACCACAAACTGTATGCTACATATTTTTAGTTATTACTGACCTTTAATTCATTACTCTGCATCAGTATATATCAATGTGATTGCATTTGGTTTTGGATTTCCATTTATGAAGAGAATGGTTAAGAAAATGAGTGCAACAGAAATGCCTTAACACACACACCCAGTCTAACTACATTTTATGTTTAAGTATTTTGAGAGAAAGTAGACAAACTTACGTTTCAAAGACAGCAAACACAAACAAGATGACAAAAAAAAGAAAATTAACTGCTACGACAGCAACATGGTCAACATTTCCTTCTGTTTCCTGATCCAGAACACCACTTTCTGCAACAGAACAGAAGAATAATCTAGATGTCAAACTGAGCTTTTTTTACACCACCACAAATTACAAACAGCAATTATTTCCCTACTCTCTTAAGTATTTAACATGCAGGCTGGTGGGAGGCAAGGTAGTTATACTTTGAGAACCTCTCACGGTTTAGGACAACACAAGAAAAGGAACAGCCCCACAGCTGCTCACTCAAT
>NW_009964430.1:0-748 GCF_000747805.2 Chaetura pelagica | reverse complement strand
CCTTCCTCCAAATAACCCTAAAAGAAAATAAAGAATGGAAGCATATATTTACAGAACAACACAAAACACCATTCCAGGGTGGTTTGGTTTTTTTACAACATTTTGTTAATTTAATTGCTTGGACTGCTCTGAAATGCAAGATAAAATAAAATCCTTTTAAACCACTGCAACCAAGTGCCCTTGCTCACTGACTGCTTCTGCAGCAATTGTACTGATAATTGAAAAATGGGAACTTAGAAATCAATGTTAACATTTGCTCTGTAAATTCCCCATAGCAAAAAGCCCCCTTAATCTTCTGTGCTCTCTTTTGCTGTGGCATTGAAGATACTGACATCAAATGATCTTAACTGTCAAGAAAATTATTCTGAAAGCAGCTGTTCCTCAAGAGTCATCTCTAAACACTATCACCAAACCATCATAATACCCAAAGAAGTTTCCCCTGGTGAGCATTTGTCACTGAACCCTTTGAATACCTATTTTTCACCTGTGGTGCTATTGTTTTAATGACAACTCCTAATTAGTGTTGACAGTTCAGTAGCCTTATTTCATCATTTGGTTCCTTCTGACCTCAGACAAGTCATTTAAAGCTGCTGAGATGTAATTTTTACATAGTGGCTAACCCATGTGAAGTCTGTCTTCACTGCCAGTGCCCTTGTCCTGTCAGGACAACATCTCACATCAATGTCTCCACCACAATAAGCCAGGATTCCTGTTAACAACCCACAGGTGAAATTGTAACAGAATCACA
>NW_009964429.1:0-748 GCF_000747805.2 Chaetura pelagica | reverse complement strand
AAAAAAAACAAACAAACAACAAAACTAAGGATTTTTATAGCTTAATTTTAAAACCATATGTTTATCTCAACAAATCTGTTCACGTAGACTCTGCAACACTCAAACAAATGTTCAAATGCTCAAGCTGCTAAAAAACATATGAAGTTTCTAGTACTCCAGTTATTTAGACCAATCTATTGAAAGGTACATTAAATAGCGTGTCTTCTTTAAAATGAGACAAAATTGTTAAGATATAGCAAAAAAATGCATAGCAATTACAAAACAGTTCCTTTGGCCACCTTGAGAAATGCACTTTTAAGATTATGTAGAAGTACAATTAACAATTTTACTAGATTCTCCTTTCCCTTTCAGTACTCTTCGACCAATTTTAAGGGCAGCTACTGTGCTGATCTCCATCTTATACTGAACAGAGGAGCACTAGTAAATCAAAAGCTGTCCAGACCTCCTACTGTGGATTAACATAAACATAATGGCTGCTTGCCCATGACTGGAAATCCTTTTGATAGCTTCATGTTGTCAGGTGCTTCATTTCCAGTGGCCAAAACATAATGTGAGATTCCAGAGGACAAATTCTTCAGGCTGCATTTCAAGCACAGAAGTACATGAACACCATTAAAACCTACTGATTTTGTCAAGATGCTTTTGTCAAGCATGTGTTTTGCTAATGCACAATAACAAGCAAAAACAAACAAAAGACAAACAAAAACAAACAAATAACAAACAAAACAAACAAAACCAATCAGTTTTG
>NW_009964428.1:0-747 GCF_000747805.2 Chaetura pelagica | reverse complement strand
AAGGCATACAGATTAACTCTGCAGATGTTCATGTTTAAGGCTTGTATTCTTTGAGTGTTATTTCAGTTCCTGCTCCTGAGTAGAAGTAACACAGAAATTCCTTTTTAATGCATATCCTAACAGTGCATTGTTCATTCCTATACCTATCTTCTTTTTTTGTCATTTTCACTTGGTCCTTCTACAGTACTTTGATAGCTTAGGTGCTTGGCAGTTTGTCCCTCACCAAAAATATCTCACACAAAAAAATATGCTTAACAGATTAAGCAAAAAAATTATACTACAATTTAAAAATACATTTTAAAATCTATTTAAAAATATACTAAGAAACTTTCAAAAATATTTTTTCAAATATATTTTAGAAGGCACAGGTGACATTCAGAGAAAACACATTGGAAAGACTTTAATCTGAATTGCCCTACTAATGTTGTTATCTTTTCTCCTACTTCTTAAAATAAAGATGACATTAAGCATTGTAGCTATTGTTACTTGTTTGCCTAGGTCAAAACTTCAATTTTACTTTAAATTCCTCTTCTGGAAAGTACTAAGTTTCTCTCTTTTGACCCATCCGTATACAAGCTTAATTTTCTTTATTAAAGCTGTGAGTACTTCATACAACCTGAGGGTAAACTAAGTCTGTCACCTTCCTTGTACAGCCCAGATTCTCCTGTAAATGAAACAAATATTACACATACTGGCTGTAATTTTCAGTTTAAAAATAAAAAATTAAGACAGTGATTTTTTGCTATT
>NW_009964427.1:0-747 GCF_000747805.2 Chaetura pelagica | reverse complement strand
TGGTTGGCAGGATTCCTCAGCCTTTCTCCTCACCCATGGAGCACGTCCCATCCTTTCAATCGCTCTGTTGCTGGAGACAGCAACTCTCTCCTGACCCAGAGGGGCAGTGACGGGATGCTGCCAGCCATGCCGAGGCACTGCCAATAGTGTTACACGGAATTAAGCTAGAGATCCAAAGTGGAGTGAAGTCATCGTTGCTGGGTCCTGAAACTGGCAGCAACAGAGGATGAGCTTTGCAGGGGCAAAAAAAGAAGGGCTCAGGAGGCAGGAGCTGCATGCCATCACCACTCCGCTGTACTCCTTGCGACCCTGGGATCCTGCTGCTCTGTGGTGGTCACACAGAGAGCAGTGGAGAGCGTCCCTGCCATGAGCAGGGCATTCTCAAATGATGAGGGACACATAGGCAGGCTCATGTGCACCAGCAAGGAATGCTGCACAGGTCTGTGCTCCTGGGCGCATCCACACAAACCTGGCTGCTTATACCTGGGAAGGCAACAACAAGGGACCAGCAGCAAGAAGGTATAACAGCAACAGATCACCAGGATGAGCTGAGGAGGCCAGAAAAGAGAAGGCCATGGCACGTCCTTATGCATGGCAGCCCATGGCATCCATCTGAGGACTGCTCAAGCTTCTTCCTGGAAACGGCACTTCAAACTACCCCACCAGAGTGACCAAGGATGATGTCACTTGCTTGATCTGATGAGTTCCTTCCCCACTTGACCTGAGTCTTCTGCTTGCACTGCTGCA
>NW_009964426.1:0-747 GCF_000747805.2 Chaetura pelagica | reverse complement strand
ATGTGAGCCTTCACTTACTGTGCACCCAGACCTGCAATGCTCTCCAACTAGCTCCCAGTTTTCTCCTAAACCAGAAAGTCAGTTTTATTGCATGTGTGTGAAGGGAATTCCAACCAGCCAAGCTGGCGTGAGACCTGGATTTGATCTCATGAGGTTGGAGCCAGCAAGACCTCTTCTAACCTGGCAGTTTCTGTGCCACTGAATAGTCTCCAATTTGACCCTTCCCTGTTCTGTGTTCTTCCCCAGTTGTGTGATCTTTGTAGTACCAGGTGACTCTAGTGAGAAGCAGCAATTCACTGTGTTGTGTGAGTTAACCCCCTGGTCCATTAATCTTCTAATTGTATTTGTTAATACAAACCAAAAAGGCAAATTACATATCGGATAAGGAGTCTGTCTCTGTCCTTTGGGTCTGTACAAGCTCCATATCCCACATTTGATGGTGGGTAGCTGTTCCTGGAAGACATAGATCCTCACATATTCCTTGAGCTCTGTTGAATATTTATCACCAATCTCAGATGGCCATACACCTTGCACAGCCACCTGGGTGGTTATTTTCATGTTGGTTGTTGCACTGTGGTTGGGGTTTCAATATTCAGACTGGAGGCTGAGGAGGCAAGAGGAGCAATCACTCCTGCTGGCACACATTCCCTGCATAACTATGCTGAAGTGATGAATTTAAGCTTTTGACTTGTTCTTCATGGTAATATTAATAGCAGAGATTACTGCAGATGACAGCAAATTAGATAA
>NW_009964425.1:0-747 GCF_000747805.2 Chaetura pelagica | reverse complement strand
GTAGCTGTATAGAGAGTACACTGCTACCTGAACAAGGGCTGAATCTTAATACAGAGGAGAGAAAGAGAGACAGTCTGGCAACAGTCACTGAAATCCTTGTTACATTTATCGAAGGCAAAGCCTTCTCTGGTCAACTCTTTACATAGAAAAATAACATATTACTAGAAAATATCAGCCCAGAGAATCAGTGGTACACAGTCAGTGTACAGAGATCCATCAAGTAATGAGCAGGAGCTCAAGACACTGCTTATCCAGTAACAGATGGTTCTATTCTGAGGAAATAAGTAATATAAGACTGCAATTTTCTGTCTCATATTTGAATCTAGATGAGAAGAGGAAGGCATGTTGAATGAAAATTGCCCCTTACAGGATCCAATCTGCCTGGTCATTTTAAGACACCAGGTAACAGTTGGGACACAGCTTTATATAGCTTCTTGACTACATATAAGACAAAAATACAACCATGTAACAGAGGTGACAGTCTTATACTCACTATCTACACATCCAAAATCAGAATAGCAATAGTGTTGAATTTGCTTTCTTTTTCCTAAACTGTATATTTATTTATCTATTTTTGGAAATACAATGAAACATCAGAACAATCTGCACGTGGCAGAAATCCATGTCACCACAGCATAGATTGCTGAATGGCAGCAAACTGGCTGCCAGCCCTTCAAAATCAACATGTGCACCTTCTGCAAGGGGCTCATCTCTTCTGGCCTAATTTTCTGGAAGATGCCTAAAAAA
>NW_009964424.1:0-747 GCF_000747805.2 Chaetura pelagica | reverse complement strand
GGTCCCTTCCAACCCTGATGATTCTATGATTTCTTAAATTGGTGTGGTTCATGGATCTTCCACACCCTCATAGCAGGCTTGGATCTGAGTCATGTGTGTTTAATAGAATGTTTAGCATTTATATAATTCTTTTCATCTTTAGAGAGGGAAAAAAATTGTAACAAACACAAAATAGCCCTTACTATCTGTAGGATGTCATAACTATTTGCAAGGAATGCAGGCAATGAAATTAGAACAGAATTAATCTTATCCCTTTACTGTAAATTTGTAATCAAATTACTCCCATCCATTCGTTATATGGATATCATCATCTTGCTAAAAGTACTATTTTATTATCTTCTATGAATTAAGAAATGGAATTAAAATTTATAGCAACAGTCTCATGTGAATGCATGGAAACTAAGTTGGGAGAAGAATATACCTTGGTCAGATGCTTACTAATGGAAGCTATTTTCGTTAATCTGAAGTGTTTCATGCACTTGATGGAATTACGGTTCTCTCTGTCCAGTGTTATGATAAAGTATGATGTTGTAACCCCAATACTAGAAAGAAAACATTCTTGCATCTCTAGAAAACTGCCTCTGAAGTACTTAACACTGCAAAAATGCCACTGCTGTCAGTGTAAGTAAACAAGAAGTATCACAGCCAGAAATTCTTAAAAGCTATCAAAGTCACTGCTGATGGAACTTTCTAGAACCCTTTTTGGAAGGATTAAAGTTTGTTTTGTTTTGTTGTTTGTTTGTTTGT
>NW_009964423.1:0-747 GCF_000747805.2 Chaetura pelagica | reverse complement strand
AAAAAGTTTCACCCCAAACCCAACCTGAAAAGAAATCAGCCCAGCAGCCAACCTGCCTGCTCACCTTGAGTCTTGCAGTCAGCCTTTGGGGACAAACATAAAAGCTTTTGAGGACAAAGACAAATGCAAACCCTCCTTTACTTGGAAAGGGCTTCCTGAGCTCTTGCAGGGTTTTGATGAGATCATGCTAAATTTGATCTCTGCTGTGGTTTTGATAATGGGCCGTAGAAGAGAACAGGAGGGAGAAAAATACCAAAGCAGAGGCCACCACAACCGGCTGGCTTCCACAAACAGACACTGCCCATGACATTTGTAAATACCCAGAGGTGAAGTGAGGCAGAGAACAAACTTCATCATTTCCTGAACACTTGTCAGGAGCAAGCTTGGCTGGGAGCAGATGAGCAGGATGGGGTGATGCTGTAACCGGTCTGAGATCCAGACTCTGGAAACTCTACATGAAGGGAAGAGATGCCCCCTAATGGATCATAGAATAATCTTGGTTCTGAAATCCCCTTCTCCTCAGCCTTAAGGGCTTGTGCATTCACTAGTTTGAGCCTGTGTTTCTCAATACCTATCTCTGGGGCCTGGAAAGGAAAAAGCAGTCACAGGTTGTCATTGCTGGGGCAGATCTCTGCCATTTTACTGGCCTCGGGTCTCCTTCAGCCCCTTCTGTCTCTCATGGGAAACTTGACCAAAGACCCTTTTGAAGGAAAAAGAAAGGTGGTTCCCATGGACTAGTGATGTACA
>NW_009964422.1:0-747 GCF_000747805.2 Chaetura pelagica | reverse complement strand
CTGGAGCGTGTGTAAAGTCAGAGTTCATTGACTCTGTAGGATTGTTTTCTCTAATCAGAGAAAAAAATATAAAGGTCAAGTTTCACAGCCATGCCAGCAAGCATGGTGCTTTTTTTAAGATCTTCATTCCTTGCATTCTGCCTCTTATTATTATTTTTTGGATCCTGCTGGAACTTCTGTACAGACCGTAGTGCTCAAAGGCCAGTATTATCTATTAACCACAGCTTCAAGGCACTGGCAAGTCAACTGCAGCATTTTGACTCATGTAGCATTAGTTGGGCAGCTTGAGAATTTATAACTGCTCTCACATGCCCTTGGGCAGCAAAGGAAAAGGGAGCTGGATGGAGGGAGCTACAGAAAGGAAAGAAAGAATCTTCTGTTCAGAGCCTCTTTGGCCCCTGTATCTTCCTCATCATCCTGTATTTGCCCTGACACCTTCTGGCTACTCTCATTTGTCACAAAGTGAGCAGTATCAGGTATAAGAAATGAGCTCTTGTCAATGGAAGTCATCCACAGAGGGCTGCTTCTCTCTCTTGTGATGTGTAATGACAGTGAAAAAAAGGATCTGAGTCTCCCCTATGCTCAGACTACGGAAGAATTTAGAGAGGATTCTCATGTGTTCAGTTTTAAGAAGTCCAGTTTTTAGCTAGCCCATGGTCTGCATAGTTAAGCTCAAGGAGAATATATAGAACATGGAGACTATATCCACTGCTCTGCCTGCATCTACCCATTCAGTCACAACATCAT
>NW_009964421.1:0-747 GCF_000747805.2 Chaetura pelagica | reverse complement strand
AAAAAAAAAGATAGAACATCCCAAAATACCAATTTTAATCCTTTCTTAAGCTTCTCTTAGAATTATTCTACTCCTTGCATGGTTAAAAGAAAGGCATATGCCTGGTTCCTGTGCTGAAATCTTGAGTTTGTCTGCTTTGTACCAATTTCATTTCTTATGAGATAGTGATATGTACTGTGTTCTCTGGAGAACAGTTCCATTACTGTGACTTGTTAGTTCCACTCAATATTCACTCCTTGGAAACAATAGTTTGATGGGCTGGGACATCAATTATTATATTAAGCGAGAAACTAACTTGAACTGCTCCTGTAATTACTTTGCATGCAGTCAGTCTCATAGAATTCCTGGTAACCTCATCTTCACTTCTACATATATGATGTTACAACACTTATCATTTCTGCAATTTGGCTTTACACCTTCAAATTGTTCTCAAGTTATAACTAATTAATCTCATAACACCCCTGTAAGGTATATCTGTGTGTTTCTGCTTGACTGACTATGTGGAGGATAATAATATGTGGCTTGAATATTAATAAACACTAAAGCAATGTGCGGCGTTTTTGGTTGGTGGTCTGATTAAAACAAACTTGCTTTGTTCATGTTTGCCTTTGGTTATCTTGAGTGATTACTGTCAATGGTAATGCTAAAATGTAGGTTCTGTAAGATAACACACAAACATATATAGAGAGTCTAATTTTTCACTGGTGATGATTGTTTGCATTGCTCCAGCAATAAGTAAAAAAAAAA
>NW_009964420.1:0-747 GCF_000747805.2 Chaetura pelagica | reverse complement strand
CAGTCAGTTCCTGTTGTGGTTTTACCCAAAGCCTGGCAAGGACGGGAGGGAGAAGAGGCAGACAAGTGCCTGGGAGCACAAGTACAGGCTTAGTAAGTGCCGTAGTGCTACAAATTCAGAATCAATAACTTTATGCAAGGGCACTGAGTTTGTGGTGAACTCCCCACATGCTTTCAACACTGGTGGTGTTGCTCCAGCTGCACTGGAGTGGGAACAAGATTCCCTCTTCCCCTGCTATAGGTAAGAGAGTTTTTTAAAGTAATTTCTATGGAAAAGCTTGTTATACCCTCAAGAGTGTGTAAGTCCACTAAAAATGATGCTATTCTTAATATTTCAGTTTTTACATTGTTATGAAAACAGTCTAACTGAAGTGGCACAGTACCAGTTGTCACCTGGGACATACAGTTCATCCTATGCTTTGTAAAATCTATGTTATGAAGTAAAAGTTCAATGTAAACAAAGAGAAAATGGTAACTATCATCAGATTTGAGGAGACAGTAGTAGTGATATGTGCTTGTTTTTAAAGAAAAACAAGGTTATCTTTACTTTCCAATCTAGGTTAATGGCAAGTGTTAAAAACACAGTTCTTCATGATACCAAAAGCAGTTACATACTCACACAGGAATACTTGTAATGTCAGGCTGAATTACTTTACATTGGTTAGCTAGCAACTCAGCCAAAGAACACAAACAAACAAACACCAAAATGGAATAAGAATTACAGCCTCCTCTCAGGTTATCCTAGAAA
>NW_009964419.1:0-747 GCF_000747805.2 Chaetura pelagica | reverse complement strand
GACCTCTAAAGGTCATCTAGTCCAACCTCCCAACAATAAGCAGGCACATCTTCAGCTGGATGATGGAAATCACAGAAAGGACTTAGCAAGGAACTAGTGTGATGCTGCATAGCATGCTATGATGAAAGTCTTAAAATAAGGCTATGAAAGAAAATCAGTGGAAATTTGTTAGATGCAACCTAATTACATAAATGTGTTTTAACAGGTCCATTTATTTTCAAGCAATCTTTAGCATTCTATTTTATTTTAAATTGATGATTGTTCTGCTATTGATTTATATTAGTTGGGAGATCATGGTTTTAATTCATGCCTACTGTGGTTTTGAATTCCTTATTTTATTTGACCTTTTTGCTAGATTAGCATACATAGTGCAAGTAAGGGCATAGCCAGAGCCAACCTCAGTCACTAAGTTCTACAGGTGTGGTTAATGCCGGAAGTAGTTACACACTTAGTATATGGTAGTTTTTGTGATGAAACCATTTGAGCATTAGACAGATGAGTGAAATTATTTGGCAGACATCACAGAGAAGTAAGTTAGCAGGTGGCTGCAAAATTTTGTTATAGCTAGTCCTTTGACTGCTACTTGTAGCAATGACTGAGCTTATGTCAGGGGAAGAAAGCCTCTGTGATTTCTATTCCCAGATGTTCAGGAGGCAATGAACAAAATTCAAAGCATTTTTTTTTCCCTCTGGAAAAGTATGGCTTATTACACAGCATTGACTAGTATTCTCTTTTTTTTTTTTTTTT
>NW_009964418.1:0-747 GCF_000747805.2 Chaetura pelagica | reverse complement strand
CTCTACATAATAAAAGTGGAAAGAAAGCAAAATATGGCTTAAAATATGAATGTGGAAGCATATTTTTCATAAAAGTCAAATATGGCATTCCCAAGGCAGTGTTTCATTTGCAGCTTTTAAAATTTTCTCTGAATGTGCACATTTTTAAACTCCAAGTTGTTTTTACCCTTCAAATGTTTAAAGGAAATAAATTGCATGTGCTCTTCTATAGTCTTGTTTGATGTATGTGTACTTCTACCTTTAACTTCATCTTTCCTTCAGAAATTCTTCTGATGCACTAATTATGAGATACACCTAAACCAAAGCCTCTCTCTAGCTGCATCCATGCATGGCACAGGTAAATCACCGTCTTACATCTCTGGTGCTTCATACTGTGGTTTCATGTTTAATTTCCATCACTTTGAAGAGACATGAATGACAGAAATCAATAACAATTAAAAAAACAGTGGGAGGAGGACAGCACTTTACTAATCTATCACACCGTAAAATCCCTTGTTGAGCATTATTATTTACTGAATTATTGTAGTAAGAACTTAGAAAGGAAATAAAAATGTTCTATTCTTACAATTATTGACTGTGGATTTACTGTGTTTTACTTGAGGGCAAAAGTACTTTTCTGAGTAATAGTTTATTCATTGAAGCAACTGGAAGTGAGGAATGTTTAAAATTATTTGTGAATACTGGTCAAGTTCAGCAAAAAAAAAATAATTACAAAATTAAGGGAGATTTTTGCCCATGGTTTTTTTT
>NW_009964417.1:0-747 GCF_000747805.2 Chaetura pelagica | reverse complement strand
TTTTTTTTTTTTTCTTTTATTTTAGAATACAGAGATGCAATCCACAGCATCATATTGGTTTCCCATTATTTGACTGACATTTGAGTCTGACTTGTGGGGAAGTCTAACTTTTGGTAATGGAAAGGTCACCATGTAGATTCATGATGCTTATTGAAGATTTCTCTCCTTTGAGGTGTTCAAAGTGGTTAGTTGTAGCCTAAGCCACTTTTACCATCTTAGGTTCACAACTGTGCTGAATTGTTTTGGCTGTAGACCTTGATGAAGGCATCCAAAACTGACATACCTCTCACTTGGGATTTTCTTATGAGAAGGCTCAAAATTTGTATTTCTAGAGAAGTATAGTCACTATGGATGAGGATTCAGGCACAAGTGAGGCTTAACTTTTGTGGATCTTGCCATTGAACTTGGAGGACCTGACATTCCTGTACAATGTGAAGTTGAATTTCCCATTTGGAGGTGACAAATAAAGTATGTAAAACATAAACTATCTTAAATGAGATGCTGGAGGAAATGTTAAATGCAGGAGTGTTCAATTGTACTTTCTTTCTGCAGCACAGGTGACATGCAGAACTAGCAGGGTCCACCACCTGGAATCCCCTTTGAAGGGTGGGAACTTGCATCTGTAATTAGAAAAGTTGAGCAGACTTTATACTTTTCATTTTGAAGTCAAAAAAGGTTGAGATCTGTTCAAAGCATCTTACATAACCAAATGGCTCAAGTACAAGTTTCAGTATTTACTTTTTTTTT
>NW_009964416.1:0-746 GCF_000747805.2 Chaetura pelagica | reverse complement strand
TTCTTCTGTATCCAAAATGCTCCAGATCAAAACCAGGAAGGTGAAAGTAGTTGTTTGTTCAAAAGATTTTAGATAGATTTTAAAATGAGCATTCCAGCAATCTGCATAAGTCAATATTAAAATAATTAAGGCTTGCTAAATGGAGCAAGGTCATGTGGTGTCATCTCTGGCCGCTGCTGCAGCTGGTGAATGTGGGTAACACCTTTATTGGCAGCTGGTACACACTGAACAATTTTTCCTCACCTGTCTTTCAGGGGTAATAGAGGTAGCCAAGATGGGGTATGGAAGCTTCTGCCCAAGAGGTGGAAACCTGACCTTGAATTGCTTGCACTTTAAAGCAGCTTATTTGCACAGTAATTTGGTTTTAGCACTTTGGTTTGGCTGTGGGTGGAGGAGGGTTCAGGGACCAGGTTCTTGGAGCAAGTGCTGCCCAATGAACTCTGCTGTAGGAGTGTGTGTGCAGGGGCTGCTTCTGTCCTGAAGAGCCTGCTGGCTAATTACAGGAAAGTGTTGCTGAGAGAAATGGCCAGATGAGTTGCCAAAGGTAACTCAGTCAACGAACAGTGGGTAGAGGATCATTATTCTGAACCCAAGGATTGCACTTTAGCCTGTGGACTTTGTGGTTTTAATTTAATCTAAACTGAGGTTGCTGAGTTTGTCTCAGATCCTTGTGGTTGTCTTGGATCCTGCCTTCATCACAGGGGACCTGAAGTTCACAACCTCCCAGTAAAGTAGCAAAGCCAAAG
>NW_009964415.1:0-746 GCF_000747805.2 Chaetura pelagica | reverse complement strand
CCTCTATGTCTGTGCTTATTTCTTAATCCAGTTTATCTCAGTGCTGGACATGTTTCCAGATGGTATCCAATATTGCAGGCACCAGGTCATCTGCACCTACAGGAGCAGTATCAAGAAGTCCAGTGTAGATGGGCTGCTGGTAGGTTATTTTTGTTTGAACAATTAAGCTGACTTGTTAGCATCATTTTGTCTTCAGGAATGCATCATGCAGCAGTCTGACATCAGGATACTAGAGTCACAGATGTCACAGGGAAGTTGTTCCCAAAAGTCATCAAACTGCACAACTCAGACATTTCTTCCCTCCACCACATTAACAGCTTTATAAAAATACCTCAGCCAGAACTAGGGATTTTAGTTATACTCCCACTATGGTTGACCTTGTTATATTTAGGATTTGGAGCATGTTCCTTACCAGACAGCACAGTTTTCACTGAAATACCTGTAATGGCTCAAGCCAGCTAGACTGTTGTCCAGAGAGTAATATATTTGCTTCAAATATTGAATATTATCAAATAACTGTCAACTCTTGCCTTTGAAATGTGGCCAATCCAGGCTTCTGAAGACAGCTTCAGTCATATTTTGTGAAAGACTGATTGCACTGAATATTTATGAATGTGATTTCCAATAATAATACTCAGTGTTGCAGTAACACTAGGTAGGGGCCAGGCCCTGCTGCTGACAGTGCTCTACAGGTACTTGAGGCAGCACAGTCCTTGTCTAGTAGAGGTTACTCTAAATACTGAAAT
>NW_009964414.1:0-747 GCF_000747805.2 Chaetura pelagica | reverse complement strand
AAACCATTACCCCTCAGCCTATCACTACACACCCTGGTGAAAATCCCTTCCCAAAAGCACAGAATGCATCCAGAACTCACAGAAAGACTAATCAAAGCATGATGTTGGTCTCTCCCTATTGTCTTCTGTGAGACAGGGGGAGGAAGAGAAAAGTAAAAGAATGTATAAAATGTGAACAACTCCTCTGTTGCTAGATGGGCAAAAAACTAAATCTCACTGCAACTGCCTTTCGACAAATATTTTTCTCTTGTCTATGGCTGGGGAGAAAAAAATGACATTCTATAAATCAAACTGCTTCAGCCTAAGCAACAACAGACCAGCAGAAAATTGTTTTGAGGGCAGAAGCTATCCAGAACAGCAATTATAGACTGAGTTAGATCTCCTCTGGGACTGCACAACAGTCAGTGTGGGGAGTTTCTCTTCCTCTTGCTTGTGCTGTCGTAGCGGTCAGTGGCATCGCCACTGCATCATGAACACAGTTGTGTCAAGCTTCAGCATGCTAATCTGGCACCTACCTGGGGACAACAGGCTCAGGAAACTCAACATGAACAGTGTTCCTGTCCACCGAATGCTAAATTGAGAGGCTGTGGGAAGTGAGATACCTTGAGCGTTGCCAGCAGGTTAAGGGAGGTCATTCTTCCCCTCTGCTCTTGTGACACACCACCTGGAGTGTTGTGTCCAGTGTTGGAGTCTTCAACACAAAAGGGACATGGACTTGTTGGAATGAGTCCAGAGAAAGGCCACAAA
>NW_009964413.1:0-746 GCF_000747805.2 Chaetura pelagica | reverse complement strand
CTGCTAGAGCAGGATCATCTACAGTAGATCATACAGGAACATGTCCAAAAGTGTTAAGTTAGATGTCACAGTACTCACAGCAATAAAGGAATTACAAATCACAACTTTCAAACATCCGAGTCTAGCAAATAAAGGCACATAACTGTGAAGAAAAGGTCAGAAGGATGGAAGTAGACTGGAATGAAACATGCAATTTAGGAGGTAAGAAGGAACTCCTGATTTAGGTTTGAAATACAGCATTGGAACAGCATGCAAGTCTGGCATGCCAAGCAGATAGGGCATAGAACAAGAGACAGTTTGGCTGCAGTTTGGCTGTATTCATCAGATTAACTGCCTCAGTTTTATAAACATGCAGTTTGTCTCTAGACACAATATTGACAGGTACTCAACTGAACAGGTATAACCCGCAAAATCCTGGTTTAACAACTCCTTGCTACTGGAATGTAAAGCCATAATTAACACCTGTAAGTCTTGATTTGCAATGTTGAGGAAGCACTGAATTTTGGTTCAGTTTTGAAAATGTTTTGTTAAATAGCCAGCCAGAAGTAAGCTGTATATAACAATGCCTTAAGCATATAGCAGAGAAGAACATTTATTGCAGTGATGCATTTCTCACTAGACAGTCATGAAAGGTCTTATTCAACTTCTGTTCTTTACAAAGAATAGCTATTATTAGGCAAATAAATAACTTTAAATGAATAAAAACTGCTTGAAACATGCCCAAAAAAGGAGAGAACAATCATTCA
>NW_009964412.1:0-746 GCF_000747805.2 Chaetura pelagica | reverse complement strand
ATCAAGGAGAAAACACCTTCATGCCCACAACATTTACTGGACTTACACAATCATCATCTTTTACAAAGACCTGTGCTACCCTGTGGCCATTCAGCCAATGTATGGAGGAGCTAGATGAGAACTCAGACACCCATCCCAGCTCCTTCTGTTGGGATCACCCTGCAAAGAGATCTCAACTGCAACATGGATGAGCCAGAATGGGACTGAATAAATGGTGTGTCCTTCACAAACCTGCTCTTCCCATGCATTTAGCAGCCCCTCTTGTCACTTCTGTGCCCAACTCTTGGATTTTGTTCTTCCTAAATAAACAAAGTCACTGTTCTCAAGGTCCATACATCAGAAATCCATTCCCCTCATCTTTCCTGTTGGGAAATCAGCTTTGCAAAAGAAACACAGAGGGAAAGGCTTCTTAAACTCATTCTTCTTGTTTTATTTATTTATTTATGTATTAAGTTTATTGCCTGTGTTGAAGCTAATTAGAGAACATGTATTCTGAGGCAGAATGTGAGGGAATGGCTACCTTCATTCCAGGCAAAGCCTTTCCAAAGCCAGTGTCACAAGTATCAGCTCCACACAAGCACAGGTGCCCACCTGGCACTGAGAGGTGTGTGAAGGGGTTTGTGTCACGTAGCAGTAGAGAAAGTGTGTGCCCAGATAAAGCTCCTTTTTCACAGGATGTTGGAAAAGACCCTCAAGATCATCAAGACCAACCACCACCCCTACTCTCCCAAGTCCAGCACTAAGCC
>NW_009964411.1:0-746 GCF_000747805.2 Chaetura pelagica | reverse complement strand
ATTAGGTGTATTTTTAACTTAAAAATTGTGGTTTATTTATGGCACTGCTGGGTTACCTGTGCTGTCAATTTAATATGCAACTAAGCAAGTGCTAGTAACCCATGAGAGGTGTGTGTTACAGCAAATTCCCCTGTTCCCAGGAGGAATGCCTTCAAATATACTCCCTGCCCAGACAAGACAATGAAATAAAGTTTTGTTGATCAGACCTTAGTGTGCTGCTTGAACCTGGAGTTGACACTTTCTGTTGTGGTTGGCAGCAGGATCTATGTGGCTTCAGGTCCTTCATGTTGGGGCCTAATTTGTGCAGCAAAATTGATGGAGAAAGTGTTGTTAGGTGAGTTTTGTGTCTCCCTCCTGCTGCCACATCAGTGGAGGTTCCCTGGAAGGAGTCTCTTTAAGAAAAGAGACCACACTGCATCAAGTCTTGCATCAGAAAACCCTCTGGGCTGTCCAAGGTGAAACTTGAGGAGCCTTTAGAGGAGATGTAGGAGTTGCTTGTGAATTATTGATATTTAGCTGTGTGCCTGGGACAGCTGCCTGTTTTTCCCTCTCCACTGAGTTTCTCTTGGTTGAACAGGAGGACAGAAGGAACTGCAAACCCCAAGCCTGCTGTGGGGCTTCCCAGTTGAGGTGTGGTGGGCATTGTTTGGCCTTGCAAAACTGTCTTCCACACTAGGTATTTTTTCTGTAGTTGCTAATTGTATAAAATGTTAGTATCACAGAATGATTTGGGTTGGAAGGGACCT
>NW_009964410.1:0-745 GCF_000747805.2 Chaetura pelagica | reverse complement strand
TCCCTTCCAACCCCTATGATTCTATGATAATGCCACACTGCTCCCTCCATTGTGATTTCATTGCCAAGCATACCATATAAGGACATACTGACTCCCCATTCTGATGTCATGACCTACCATTTAAAACTGTATTTACTCCCCCTTATCACCTCAGGGCCATATGTAACTTATATTGCTGTACTATATATATTGCCACCAAATATGGATGACAAGGCCAAATATTCCCATACAAGGCCATATTTCCCCCCCTCATTTTATGTCACAGTCATACATAACATTTAAGGCAATCCTGCAACCTCATTGTGACATCAGGGCCATACATACCATTCAAGGCCATATTGCCCCTCATCGTGATGTCACAGGCATACATATGGTATAAGTCCATTCTGTTCCCCCCATTGTGATGTCATGGACATAAATAAAACATAAGGTTATACTGCCACCCTTACTATGATCTCAAGAGTCAGATACCACAGAAGACCCTACTGCATCCCCTCTTTGTGATGTCTTGCTATACATACAAGGTAGGGCCAGAATGCCCCCCCACTGTGACCATGGGCCATACATAGGCCTATACACTACACCCCCCTTTGTGAGGTCATGTCCATGAACATAATAAATGGCCATAAGGCTCCCCCACTGTGATCTTGAGGCCACACGTAGCATATATGGCCCCTCCATTGTGATGTCATTTGCATACATAAATCACACACGCACACAGAATCACAGAATGTTAGGGGTTGGA
>NW_009964409.1:0-745 GCF_000747805.2 Chaetura pelagica | reverse complement strand
TTTTTATTTATGTGTGCTGATATTAGCAGCTAAGACTAAAATCTGTAGGAGCTGAGAATGGTGGGTACCCAAGTTCTGGTCATTTACTAAGTCCCCTGAAGATCCTTGTAAGCCTCCCCAGCCTCAAATGACTTAAAGAATTGCTTTTTTTCTTCATTTTTGCCACTCTTCCCATTTATATCTTCCTTCCTAAGTTCACAGAGGCTTCACAGAGCCTCCTTTCTTTTGAGCTGTTTATATACAGCAATATAGCAGACAGTCAGTCCTAGCCTTAAAACACTTCTGACACACTTAAAACACTTTTTTAAAACACTGTTCACAATACAGTGACCATACAGAACTGAATTCAACAAACAAATGGTTAGAGATGAAGAGTAAGGAAGGTCAAGTAATAACAGTGTGTGTATGTTCTGGTGACTGCCTATGATTCTGTGTAGTTTTCTGGTTGCCTAAATGTCCTTTGATGCTACTACTTCATACAAGGTGGCAGAGGTGAACTGCAAAAACAGAGCTAAAGGAGATATTCTTTACTTTTTCCATGACCCATCTATGATGTGTCAGGGTTGGTGTCACAAGCTGTGGAACAAAATAACAAAAACTGGAGACCATTAAAGGGTTGATCACTGATGGTTAATGATAAAAACACCATTACAGAGAGGGGCACTTAATGCAGCTGAGGATCAGAACTATAACCTGGTGTAGCAGAGGAAGGTGATTCTCCCCCTCTACTCCAGTCTTGTGAGAC
>NW_009964408.1:0-745 GCF_000747805.2 Chaetura pelagica | reverse complement strand
AAAAAAAAAGATTCCTAAATGAGGAAAATCACAGGGAGCCACGTGATTAGACATTTCTGCCAGTCTGCTTCCTTCACCTGAAATTTCACCTGTGGATCCATGACTATTTGTCACCTGCCTTGTACATTTAACCCAGACGTTTCAGAAAGTCTCTTAACACTTCTGCTTCTTCAGGAAACAAGATCACAGGAGCCTGGGCTTGAAAGAGGTGCCATGGCCACATCCTTGCACTGAAGCATGTGTGCATAGGCCATAGTTGTCTTATCTACCTTAAGCTTCATGAAAGATGATGGTAACATTCTTGCTTCTGTGCTGTTAGGTAGAATCTTGGACCCCAAAAGATTACATGAAAAAACTCAAACTATTAGTAATGTGTTTTGATTGTCTGCTGATACAGTGGCCGTGGAACATCACTGAGAAATTGGGAAAAAACATGAGAGCAGATATGACTTGTAAAGGTTCACTGCTGGTTCCCTGTGTTGTTTGTGCACTACTTGCTCCTGGAGTTCTTGTGCTGCTGTTGTGCCTGCCTGAAGTTGGTTGTAATGGGTGGCAGAGAGAACAACTGATGTAGGGCGTGGGAGAACAACTGTAGACAGGACACAACCAACTCTCCTGCTCCTCTTTTTTCATGTTAGTTGAAATCTGGTCTGAGTAAGGACTGAGATGGCGTGATTTGTGCTAGCAGCAGAGACCTGCATGGACTTAGCATTCTTTTCCCCTTGATTTTATCTTCCCCCCCCCC
>NW_009964407.1:0-745 GCF_000747805.2 Chaetura pelagica | reverse complement strand
TTTTTTTTTTTTTTTTGGCTGGAACAAATCCAAAGCAACAGGAGCCTGTCAGATGATTCTGTTCCTTTTACTTCCAAAATAATAGGAAAAATACTTACAAGTTTACAGACCCATGAAGGCCAGAACCTGTTTTGGAATTTTGGCCAGAGATCTGAGTGTAGTCCCTTCATTTGCTCTGATGGTTCCACTTTTTCATCACGAGGAAGCTTAGTGAAGAGACTTCAGACCATGTGGTGGTAATGCCCAATTTGTTAAATCTAGTTCACTCAGCCAACTAGGAGCAAATGAGCCATAATGTCATACAGAGTCAACAGACTTCACAGTGCTTTCCGAGGGGAGGGCTCATCTTCCTTTTCAGAACAAAGGGACTGGGGCACAAAGGGTGGTCTGACTTGGCTAAGGCCACCCAAGAGAGCCATGGCACAGCCAGCAATACATTCAGCTTTGAGTTCTGCTCCAGCACTTTATCCATGACCAGCACTCATCATTCCTCACCAAAGTGAGTCACCTTTTCTTGAATGTCCTTACTGTTGCCTGAGGCTCTGCCTCATTGAGATTATTACAGATCTTTTTTCCATGGGGCAGCTTCTCAGCACTTGTGAAATTCTTTTGTTATGTGACTCTTTGACATAACATTTGCCTTCCAAAGGATGCTTTATTCCTGTTCTTGTTACTTGCTTTCAGCTGCAGTCCAAAACAGGCTGCTTTCATGGCATAGAGCAAAAATAATAGAATCATAGAATGG
>NW_009964406.1:0-745 GCF_000747805.2 Chaetura pelagica | reverse complement strand
ATTTTCAGGTTTAACCCAGCAGATTTACCACCAAAAATGAGAAAGTTTTTACCACCAAATTCCTGTTCAGCAGAAACCAGTACCTAAAGGAAGAGTTACTGCTTTACCGATGTCTAGTTGTTTACCTCAGAAGTACCATTTTCTTCTCACCCCATTTCAACTGCTCTTTGGGTACAGTTAATGCCTTAGAAAAGGTGCCAAAAGGGAGTCTTTTCTCTGCATGAACAAAAATCACTGCTTTTAGCTCTGTTTTATTTCTGTTTGGTGTGCATTTCAGAAGAAGGCCGTCAGTTTAAACAGCAATTTGGAAACAGTGTTTCCTGCTGTATTTCTCTTTCAGACAGTGCTGATGTATGTACATTTTGAAAGGACAATCCTCCTTTGTCTCCCGGGCTGAACATTAAACACTGCCAGAGTAGCAAAGCAGAGGGCCACTGGGAGGTGAGCAGAGGCTGCCAGCTAGGCAATCTGGAGAAAGAGTGATGAAATCCTCTTCTGAGCTACACTGCCTGTCTACTGACAACTGAAAAATACCTCCTTCGTAGAAGCTGCTTGTGGTATTCAGTCATATATCATGTATGCCCTTCTGGAAAATAATGGCCAAACAACACAATATTAAAGAGCTTTTTAAATTATAATGGTGCTTATCAGTCACAAAAAAATACTGTCCTTTTGTGTTCTGAACCTCTTTACTATTCAGTACAGATGCTTGACCACAGTCCTGTATACTACCGATACTTCATAT
>NW_009964405.1:0-745 GCF_000747805.2 Chaetura pelagica | reverse complement strand
AAAAAACAGTAACATGCCAAAAATGACAACTCTGACTAGAGACCATCCTTGGGCAGCATGACCTGAAATATCATTGTGTACCTGTAACACTGAACTTGTCTATTGCCAGGGCTATTGCCAGAAATGTTTCAATTCCTATTTTCTGCCCTGATACCTCTGATACTGATATAAAAGCAGCAAGAGCATCTACTTTGTCTCCTGAAATACAGTCATGTCAGCACTTGGAAATTACCTTTTTGGTCCAAGTGTACAGTCCATAGGGTACTATCAGAGACTTCTAGGTTGTGTTTTGCTCATAAAACAATAAAATTGATTAATGCTGCTCCAAACATACAAGCACTCCATATGTTTGTTGCCATGATAAAATGCTCTACTTAGAAGCTGGGTCAGTTCTTTGTTTCATCCAGCTTTAGGATTTTGTTGGCTGGCTGCTAAAAACTTAGATTAACAGTTGTACTGTCATATCTTACATTTTGCTATGGTAAATAATACACATCAGTTTTCTTTTTGCAAGATACACTGTGCATATCACCTTGTCACCAGTTCAGAGTCCATTGCTTACAATGCAGCATTTGGTTCAGTTAGAAGAACTTGAAGCAAATCACAGACAGCTGCAATTCCATATAAGTACATGTGCACCATCCAATTATGTCAAAATAATACTTAGCTGAACACATAACATGGACAATTGGAGCTGAGTCTAAAGTGGACTCTTACATGCCTTACAGTGTTACTAATAAGGCAG
>NW_009964403.1:0-745 GCF_000747805.2 Chaetura pelagica | reverse complement strand
GAAGAGGGAAGAAAGAATAAAGGGGAAATTGGGATTAACCAGGGAATGTGGTTTTGTGTTTAGTTTTAAGCTTTAGTTTGTTACCTCTTAGACCCCCTGAGATCCAGAAAATGAAATTCCCAAGTTTCTGCAGGGCTGGAAGTGCAGGAATGAAGTGTTTTGGAGGCAGAGAAGCTGTTCTGAGCCTGGAATGTCAGGGCTGAGGGTTTATTTTGGAAGGGTGATGATGACTGGTGGGACTTTCAGGCCCTGCTCTAGGTGAGGAAGGTGGTTTTGGAGCCCACCTGGAGGTTTGGGTTCTGCTGGTTCACCTGAAGGTCATGAGAAGGTGAATTTGGGGTGAATTCTTCTTGGGTTGGGTTAGTTGAGGATGGAGGGATGGCTGTGATGGAGACTGAAGCAGGGGCAGGTTGATGGGGTAATAATTTCCTGGGGTGTTTCTGTGCAAAGCTCTTATGTAAGTGTGGGATTTGAGCAGCAGGAGGTTGGTTTCTCTCACCTGAGGTGAGTGGAGGAGATGGGAGAAGAACCTGTTGTCTCATCTCATCCAAAAGCAGTTCCAGGCTGGAGTTCAGCTTCAAATAGAGCTTCTGGAAGATGCTGCTTGTCTCACTGGTGGGTTTGGGTGGGTTTTATCCTTGCAGGGTGACCTGTCACAGTGGATACAATGGGAGGAAGAGGTAAGGAGGGGAATCATGGAATGGTTTGGGTTGCAGGGACCTCAAAGACCATCTAGATCCAACCC
>NW_009964402.1:0-745 GCF_000747805.2 Chaetura pelagica | reverse complement strand
GCTCTTCACCTGGCTTACAAAGATGAGAAGAGTTGTGTTCAGTGTATTTGTACATCACTCACCTTCCCACCTCAGTTCTCACATCAGGAACGAAGTATTAAACAATACATTTGTTTTTTGACTTGCAACAAATGGATGAGTTAATTGTCCTGCAGATGGAGGGTCCACCTCTTGCTCAAGATTATTGTAAAGCTAAATATGTAGCCTTGTGTCAGCAGTACCACTGTCAGCAGGAGTGGCATTTATGTGGCCTAGCCAGAGGAATGACTGATATTTTTTGTTGTTGTTCTCCACAGCCTCACTATGTATGTGGAGAAAGGAAGGGGAAGGAAACCCGTCTGGAAAGAGCTGTTGGTGCAGCGCACACAGGCAGACTGACTGCTCCTCACCTCTGTCATGAAATGCAGTCCCATGGAGGGCTGATTTCTCCTAAAAGCACAGACATTACAGGGGCATTGTGCTAGCAAGGGATAGCAGATACTCACTTTGAGAACTTTTTGCACATCTACCGTAGGAGGTTGGGCTCCCACTACAGTGAGAGCAGGCACCTCTGTTGGGCTCTAGCTCTGAATTACCTTGTGGAAAAGGTGCTTTTTCTCCATGGAGTATAGAGAAAGTTGAGAATGAGTAATCTCCTAAATAGAAGACAAATTGTTGATGACATGACTATTCCTCTACATTTTTGCATCTTGAACAAGACAAATTAACAACCTACACTGTTAAGTGTATTTGAATGGTTTTTTTT
>NW_009964401.1:0-745 GCF_000747805.2 Chaetura pelagica | reverse complement strand
GTAGCTCTGCTCTGGACTCTTTCAAGCAGTTAACACCAAATAAATTCAAGGTGGCTCAGGAAGTGATGGGTGTCTAGTGATTTGGTCTTGTGGACCAATGGCACATATTTGAGTACTGAGAATTATTTATGCAACTCATGATAAAATGAAATTAAAATACCCTGCATTTATTTTTTTGAATTATTTTTTTAAGATTTATAGTGACTATTTAGAACACTCTGAGTGCCTCCTCAACATGCTAAATACATTACTGCAGAGCACACTGCACACATTAGTGTTCACACAAGGAAGCAGATGTAGATACTAAATAGCCCCTGTTACAGGTTGGGCTGATCCCTTCATGGGAATCTCCTAGTAAGGGATTCCTTAGGCTCATGTGCCCATGCTGGGTTTCTTCGGCCCATGTGCTGATAAGGCTCCATTATCCTTTTCCTAAGCTTTCTGCACCTTCCTGAACTTAGGCTCTGTATCTTTATTTCATGATCACAGGTTATCACAGGGCAGCTGTTTTTCTGCCAACACAGTAGCTTACACTGTTTTTCTCAGGAGCAGTTTACATGGGTTATAACTCAACTCTGCAGTAAAAAGCAATGACAGAAGCACACAGATATTTAAAGGGCTGAAAAGTAAGCTCAATTTTTATCTAATGTACCCTTACACATATGAACAACATACCTGAATCATTTGTCTCACTTCTTGTTAATATTCAGGTTATCTCAGGAGTTAAAGGCTCCTGTCCTTACTT
>NW_009964400.1:0-745 GCF_000747805.2 Chaetura pelagica | reverse complement strand
ACAAAAACAAACAAACAAAAAAAACCCAAACCAACAAACAAAAACAAACAAATAAAAACCGTAATAGGAAAAGTAACTTAATCCTGGCTCAAACCCGGACAAGCTATAGTTCAGGAAACCTGTTCTACAAAAACAAAAGTACTTACTGGAAGTAAGAAATAAATTATATGAGACCTGTAAAATCAATCATCTAAATCCTCATGCTTTACACCAAAATTTAGTTATCCTTAAAATCTGCAATTAATAAGAAACTGGTACTTCCGCTTGTATCTTCACTTATATATCTGCAACAAAAGAGGAAGGATTTGCTTAACTGCTCTTTCTCAGCTTGACCTACTATTTTTATCTGGCCAGTTTATCGAATCTTACTTTGTCTTACACTTTACCAGTTGACAGAGTTCCTTTATAAAAGATTACATAAGCACACAAACACAGACATCCTTATATGTGTATATATACACACAAGGCTGACTCAGTCTAAATTAAGAATATGCTTCAATGCGGGAAGGTATTGTTAAAATATAAAATTGTTATCTTCAATGTGCAACATCTGAAAGTGTAAATACTGCCCAAATTCAGACAGACAGTGGCCCATTCAAGGTATTCCCACCTCATGCTCTCACAATACAGCAGCTTTCCCCAGTAGTTTTACCAATAATTTTTTCCCACTGATGCACTGTGTATGGTATCAGGAATCAGAGATGGATTTCCTTTAAAAAAAAAACAACAACAAAAAACAAACAAA
>NW_009964399.1:0-745 GCF_000747805.2 Chaetura pelagica | reverse complement strand
ATTTATGTGTTGGAGAAGGGGCTTAATTTGGGAACATGACAGGTCATGGTCCCTGAAACTATTTCATAGACAGGAAGCAGTCACTGCTCACACCGTTTCTGCATCACTTGTCTCAAAAGCTTGCTGTTTAGGCAGTGCAACGCTTCTCACCCATTCCCACAAGTCCAGACATCAGTTCTGGAACTAAGCTATGTGATTAAACTTCAGTTCTGAAGGCACGGTAAGCTTGCAGGAGGTGCAGTTATTGATTTTTATTTTTTTCTTGTAAGTTACAAACACATTTTCTCCTATTTACTCCTTATCTTTCAATGCAACTTTCTTTTTCTCAGTGTTTTCCACCACTGCAGAGTCATTAGGCTGACAATCCAGGAAAGGAAATTAATGGTCATTGAGGAAGCTCTGCAGCTGATTAAGGAGTGGCACTGACAGAGTCCAAAAGGACTGCTGTACAGTGATTACTACCACTTACTTGTCACTCCACTCAGGAGATGACCCTTAACAGGGAGTTGTAATTGCAAACTCTTGACAGTGTGCAGAGTTGCATCGCACAAAATAAACTCCCAGAGTCCTGTCTGCAGATGCTGTCTTTTCATTAACTCCCATATTAATTAAATATAGTTCAAAGCTCTGTACCTGTTAGGAACAAGGTTCTAAAAGAGAATGAGGAAGAAAGCAAAATGTAACTGGGATTTAGAAGAAGCTTGCCTAAGAAATATTAATTTAAATCATAGAATCATATAATGGT
>NW_009964398.1:0-745 GCF_000747805.2 Chaetura pelagica | reverse complement strand
CTGCAGCTGGGTGTTTTGGTTCAGGCCAAGGAGCTTTGTAATGAACTCAAGAGGTGAATTTATTGCCTAGATATTAATGCCTGATTTTGCTTCTTCCGTGGTCTGGTGACAAATGACTTGCTCTGGAAACAAATAACTGCTCTGACTACTGCTGGGGCAGCAGCAGGTTAATCTTCACAGGTGGTCAGCACTGGAAAACCAAATTCCACCTTGAGATGCTGATTCTGCAGCACACTGTAAACATTTTACACTCCATTTGTTAAAGTCCATTTTAGAAACTCCAGAAGAAATGTATTTTGCTTCTCTGCTTTGGTTTGTTTTCATGGGAGGTTAAAAAATAACAACAGAAAAATCCACTAAAAAAAACTGCACAGAAACTGTTTTAATCGGGAGAAAAAAGGTTTAAAACCAAAATTTTCAAAAGTAGAGATTTTTTTGCTCTTCTTAAGAATCAGGTGCAGCAGAGAGCAGAGCAGTGTGGCTACCACAGAGTAACCAGACTTCTCCAGACCAGTGCACCCAAACTATTACTTGCTGCATCCTGCACCCTTTTCAAAACTGTTCAATGTTCAGTTCTCAGCTGGGTGACACTGCTATTGCCACCACTGCAGGTGGCAGAAAATGGTAAAAATAATTTTATTCCATATGTTTCCAGAGTACTTGAGATGATTTTTTTCAGATGTATGGCTAGAGGTCATTCCAGTAGGGTTGTTTTTATGTATATTTCAGTGTGAAATGAAATCAT
>NW_009964397.1:0-744 GCF_000747805.2 Chaetura pelagica | reverse complement strand
CAAAAGTTGTGCTGGGGTGCTCAGCTCTCTGGGTACAGGAAATAAAATCTGCTTGCTTTCCAAGTCAACCTCCCTGCATTTACCAGCTGTCCATCTAGTGCATCTGACATGCCTTAGTGTGTCTTCTTCATCCTCCAGCCCTGCCTGAGAGGGCACAGACCTCCCTCATAAGCCCTGTAGCATATTTGCTCAGCCCATATGGATGGCTAAGAAACTTCAGGGCATCTCCAGTTGCCTCCTGGTGTGGACAAGTGAAGTGAGCCCTGAAGCTCTGCTAGCAGGAGACCTCTTGCTGCCTGCTACCAAAGGGAGGTTGGCTTCCATGTGGTGTCTGAAGCAGGAGCAGAAACCAACCCTACATGACTGCTAATTCACTATTGTCAAATAAGCCCCAGGTCAGATAAATCTTGGTGACTTCTGACTCAGGCAGGTTTGCACCCAGAGTCCTCCCCCACCACTGCACTGATCTCAGCTGCCTTCACCCAGCTAGAGGTTGAGCTGCTTTCACACCAGTCTGACTGAGCCCAGAAGCTGCTCTGCTGCCTCCAGTGCTGCTCAGATGCTGCACCCCCCTGCTACAACCAGTCACCCAGAGTTTTGACAAGACCCAGGGAGGGCAGAGCCAAATTCGACGTTAATTACTGCGAAAGGAAAAGGATTTCATGCAGCTCCAATTCCACTGCCACAGCCCTGGGAAAAACAACAACAACAACAAAAACCACACACACACAACAACAACAACAA
>NW_009964396.1:0-744 GCF_000747805.2 Chaetura pelagica | reverse complement strand
CTATGATTCTATGAACATACTTTCTGTTCTTACCTGCTCGTTAGCCAGAATGACAGTGCAGTAACGTTTTTCCAGATTAAAGGGAAGGAAGTGAATATCTATGCCTGCAGAACTTTTCCCTTCCAAGAACAGTTTTTCCACTGGACTGAAGAACTCATGCAGGAGGCTGGATCGGTCAGCTGTTGAAATAAGTTTAAATGGTTGTTTAGATACCACAGCACAGGTTGTTAAATAATACAGTTGCTTCAGTTTAAATATAAGGATACTGTATAGAGACTCCTGCAGTAATCAGTATTTCAGGCACATCTGTAATCAGTAATCAGCATTTACAGTTACACTTGTGTAAATGTGTTGCAATATTGCATATTCCATTATTTAAGTGCATTTTGCTAACTACTCGTGTTCTTCTTCTGTGCACTGAAACAAAGCAAGGAAAAACAGATAGTTCTCACCATCAAAAGCTCTTTTAGGATGTACAGCCTATAAGCAAATAAGTACTCCTGCCAGAAAGAAGAGTATAGTTTCTTATTATTTAAGCAAATAATCTTGCCCTCAGTGGTAGTAACTATGTTATATTATAGTCTGAAATCCTCCAGAATGGACAAAAACTTTATATGATTCTCTTGCTTTCTTTGTGTTGCTTTCACAAAAGCATTATGATTACAAAGTCCTTTCTTCATAATACACCAAGAATCTTAGGGTTGAATCTGTCAGAATCTGACTGCTTTCTCACTGTGTGTTTTT
>NW_009964395.1:0-744 GCF_000747805.2 Chaetura pelagica | reverse complement strand
GGTCACACTGCTGGAGATGCAGCCCAGGACACGGGTGGTTTCTGAACTCCAGCACGTGGTGCTGGGTGTCATGTTGAGCTTATCATCCACAATCACTCCCAAGTCCTTTTCCTCAGGGTTGCTCTCAATCCATTCTCTACCCAGGCTGTATTAGTCACTTCCTCCCCATGCAAAGAGTGCCTTCTTCAGAGTTGCTCATTGTGAACAACCCCAGTGGTCTCAGCCTATAGTTGAGTGAACAGGACTTAAGGGGAAGGAAGAGGAGCTTCCTTGTTCTTCTCAAAATGCTGAAGGTGGCTGTTTGGGGGACAGGGTGCTGTGCAGAGGTGATGTGACCATAGGGGGTGTTCAAAGCAGCACTGTGAACAAAGTAAGAATGGACACAAAAAGGCAAATGCAACAGTGTGAAGATTCCTACTAGATGACTTGACAGAAGATGTTATTCTGTTTCCACCGGTACTTTTGGCATGCCTGGACATGCATTTAATGGCAACTTGATTTCATGAAGACTAGCAGCGTTAGGAGAAGCTCACACTTGTCAAAACCAATGCTTAGTAATGGGCTAGGATTTCTAATCTACTCTTTGTGAAACAGTGCAAAAGCCTTATTTTGCAGTAATGAGCAATTATCCCCAAATTAACAAAATGACTTGTCAGATATTGCCTTTGTTTTTGTCCATGTGCAGTTTCCTATTTCAGTTTTCTCCCTTTCTAAATGTAAATAGATGCTTTCTCAAAGGACATT
>NW_009964394.1:0-744 GCF_000747805.2 Chaetura pelagica | reverse complement strand
TCTGGACTTGCTGCAACAGCTCCATGTCCTTTTTATGTGTGGGACCCCAGAATTAGACACAGCAGTCCAGGTGGGGGCTCACAAGAGCAGGATATAGAGGAAGAATCATCTCCCTCTATCTAATGGTCACACTTCTTTTGATGCAGCCAAAAGTACAGTTGGCTTTCTGAGCTGTAAGTGCACAGGTTAAGACATCTGAATTTAGTTGTCTAAGTGAACAACAGGCTTTCAGGTGTACACAGTGGAGGTCTAAGGCTCAGTTCTGTTGCCCACACATCATCATCCAATGCTATTTGAAAGACCTTTGAGTATTGGCAATATTTGCACCAGGCTAGTAGGTATGACCAAGGGCCTACAGGAGGCTCACACCTTTTTGCAGCATCAGCTGGAGGCAAGGTACTCAAGGACATCTCAGTTGCTTCTTAATGTCTGTATTTAAGCAAATGAACACCTTCCCATCCTCAGATATCTGTGCACAGGTGCCCTCATGCATACCTGGTGTTTAGACCCCTCAACTGGATATTGCTCAATGCAGTCAAATGAGAATTTGTTACATTTCATTTAACTTCCAGAAGGCATCTGAATTTGGCCCATTAGATATTTTCCTCACATGATCACATGATGATTTTAGGTGTTTGAGTTTTTTTAACTGAATCCCACCCATCAAGCAGCCTACAATATCACTCTTCAATTTCAAAGAAAAGAAAATTTGTTTATAAAAGGGGATAAAAATGCCAAAAAAAA
>NW_009964393.1:0-744 GCF_000747805.2 Chaetura pelagica | reverse complement strand
CACATGTTCTGGAGTTGCTTTTTGTCTCAATGTTAATGATCGCTGTCCTGTGAAGTTGCTTCTGATTACAGAATGTTGGATGCAACGGTAATAATTCCATAATCACTGAAATTAGTGACTAACCGAGAGGTGATCCTTCAGTGTTTTACCTTTGCAGATTGCTGTATGGTAGAGAATGAGGCTGTGAAGACCCTTCCTCTCTTCAGGGTTAAACCCCCTTATCACCATTTCACTCTCAAAATGCTTCAGACTACAATTGCACAAGAACATAATTTTGAGAATACAAACAACCCTGATACCTAGGCCCTGTACACTGAAGGGAGTTGCAGTGAGCCCACAGAGCAGCTTTGTGTTGTGTAGAAAAAGGACTCTAGACTTTATTCTCCACACTTCCAGTTTTTATGCAGGTATGACTAGTGCATTGGGAAAATTGTTTAGGAGCGATCAATCCTTGAGTGAAGATTGCCTTGTAATGCTGCTAAGGTCAGTGAGACCTTGGTTTATTTGCCACATAAGTGCTGCTTGAACGACTTAGGGTACTCCCAACACCCATAGGAACAGCCTTAACTTGCACACTAGAGGTTTTCCACATTTTAGGACTGTGATTTCTTGCACAGCTTGCTCATTTGTACATACTGTGGGATGAACTAATGAGGGTTTCATCAGCAGTATCCCCCTGCCTTTGATATATCTTAAACACTTTGCTGTAGTAGGTGTTTAGGATCATAAAGAATTTTTTTTTTT
>NW_009964392.1:0-744 GCF_000747805.2 Chaetura pelagica | reverse complement strand
CAGGTAACACTGGCTGAAATAGGATGATGATAACCTAGAAGTTAACTTACAATCATAGACTTAAGTAAAGAAAGACTTTGTCCATCTGTGTGTATGCCAAGCTTCCAGGTCATCCTGCTGCCCACTTACCAAAAATATGTCTGCATAGCCTGCCAAGGACTCCACTCCCTCCTGGATTCGGGCTCCTCCAGAGTCATTCAGCCCAATCACGGGTGCTCCAACCATGGCAGCTTGATCCATAACCTGGTGGTGAATACAAATTCCTCATTATTATACCTACCTAAGCTAAAATCCCAAAGCGACCAACCCCAAAATGTGCATCCCCTTGAAAAAACATCTGTATGTGCCAGAATGTGAAGGGTCTCCACAGGACTCAGCTTCTTTAGTGGTATGAACTGTCACAGTCACTAACTGCTTACTGGGGTATCACGTTTTGACTCTTCAGGCTGGAGGCTAAAAAATATACATTTAATCCCTTTCACGACCTTTAAAATTAATCTGCTTTACTAGCTGGGCATATCCCTACTCACACTGCATTATCCAAACCCCAAGCTAAGTGACAAAATCACAAGAGTGTGGACCAGAGAGGTCCAGTCTGTCTCTGCTCATAACAAGTCTCAACTGCACCTTCAACATTCCCTCATATCTGTCTAATCTGATCTTAAAAGTTTATTGCAGTGGTGATCATGTAATCTCCCTAAGCAGTATATTCTAATGCTTGATTATCCTTCTTACAAGTTCTTT
>NW_009964391.1:0-744 GCF_000747805.2 Chaetura pelagica | reverse complement strand
AATTCAATTGCAAGTCAAGTTTCAATGTGGGGGAACATTGCATACCTGACTTAAAAAAAAGTTAAAGTATGTTTTGAAAAGGATGCAAGAAAAGCTTATATTGGAAGTGGCAGAATGGTTTGGCCAGATGCTGTCTCTAGTGTGCATAAACCTTTAGTTTATGTTAAAGGCTTTTACACTGGCTTTTGTTTAGCTAATAGACCTTGTAATGAAAAGACACAATACAAAGGAAAATAAATGCCATAGGATAAAAGTAATCTACCTTCTTGGTCTGGTCTCGACACTGGAACTTTCCTCTGTGCCTGGTGAGGCCTGAAGACAGCTGCTTCTTTCACCTTGGAAACTAGAGAAAAACAACTTGTCAAGTGCCAAGTCATCACGGGAACAGAAAACAGAACTTTATTCCTTTATACCAGTTACCATAATTTCTTTAAATAACCCCATGTATGTGTTTCCCACACCACCACCAAACTCACACTCCTAACCTCAGTCAGATACTAACTCTGAATTTTAAAACTTTGTTTAAATTACTGTTTTTCCTCAGCACTGGGCCTTCTAAGCTGTAGGCAATGGAGCTGCAAGATTCACAGGGTCATAAAAGATTGAACATAATCTTTCTTTGGTGTGGTGATCTGCTTTCTTGCTACGAAACTTCAACTAATGATCAAAGTACTGAACTCTATCAGACAGCAAAAATAATGGACTCAGTGGCTTGGAAGCACTTTGCCAACAGCAGCCTCAAAA
>NW_009964390.1:0-744 GCF_000747805.2 Chaetura pelagica | reverse complement strand
CTAGACCCTAGTGCATGGAGGAGAAGGGGGACTGGAATGCAATTGGATTGTAACAGCCTTAATCCTGTCAATTTTCTGGAATTGATCGTTAAAGCAATAAGACTGGTATGTTAAGTGTGATACCTGAATTGGTTGTATTCACATCACCTCTTTGGCTTCCCTTACAGTCAGAAAGCTCATAAACCCACAGACATCTTAAATAAGTTCAAAACACTGAGCCAAAGCTCCTGCAGTAGTCACTGCTGGTTCTGATCTTGTCCTGGCTCTGCTGACACAGACTTCATCTGTCTTCAGTGAGTTTAGTGATTTCTAGGGGAATGATGGATGAGAACAACGTCTGTGTCAGCATCTCCTGGAAGAGATTGAGACATCTGTGCAATACATGGAGTAATAAAAAGTAACCTCTTAAGACTTTCAAAGTAGTGTTATGCAACTAGTTGAACTATAAACTGGTTTACCTATAATGGTATAAATATGAAGACTGCATGATATTTGTTATTACATACCTTGGAACCCTCTAGGAACTAGGTAGGCAGGGGGAGGATGCTAATGAGGAAAACCCAAACATGTCCCTTTCATGTTGCTTCTGTTGCATCTGAAAGTACAATAAAATACCATTTTTCCAGGGGTTTTTCATGTCCCTTATCTCACTTTCCAAATTGAAATTGCTCACAGAGCAATTAAAAACAATGTCCACTAATACAAGGAAACACCTCCCTGATTTTAGCTCAGTCTTACTCTTAA
>NW_009964389.1:0-744 GCF_000747805.2 Chaetura pelagica | reverse complement strand
AAAAAAAAAAAAATCACTTTAGTCCAAGTTGCTTTCTTTTGTATTTTGAATTTTCTGAGCTGCCAGATCTAACTCTTAGGAAACCAGTTATACCCACAGCCCTTGTGATGTCTAAGAAGCACAAGAACAACATGGTAAAAAAAGAAAAAGCCCCTGAAGTTAAATCCAAGGAGGGAGAGAAAAACTGTCTTCAAAACTATGATCCTTTTCCCCTTTGAATTCACTCAGCCACCTGAGAGCAACAGATCACCCTGCAGGGAAGAGAAAATGCAGTTGCTATTCTGCTGTGGCAAAGGCTAAAGAGAAATTGGTTTTACATAGAAACCAGAATAATATGCAGAATATGTGAGCAGGGTTGTAAGAACACTCCAGCATGTGCAGCAGCAGAAGTAAAGTTAAGAAAAGAAGACTCCTTTTTGAAGCTTTATAGCCTTAATGTACAGCCAGTGACAAATTTATTTTTTTAATTATTTTGTACAAAAAATCCAGTCAGTGAGCTCTTAAGGCAGCCAGAATATTTCCCCCCAGGTAGCACAGTTACCTATGTTGCTGTGGTTATGCCTAATTGGGATCCTGTAAGAAATCTCCTCAGTTGTTCAATAAATAATAGTGTTACAGAATTTAAAATAAAGAAACCCGATTATTAAAGTTACAAATCTTTGTGGTCTTTATACCTTTAATAAAGCACTTCTCTATTAATAATGGATGCTGTCTCTACCCAACTCGTGCTTTAAATGGAAAAAA
>NW_009964388.1:0-744 GCF_000747805.2 Chaetura pelagica | reverse complement strand
AACTGTGCTCAGTTTCAAGTGACTGAAGCCATTATCTCACACAGACATCAGAAGTCGAAGTTCTCTGATGATTTTAGAGCCTCATATTTAAGGCCTCATTCTTGCTTGTAGTTGTAGAAGTAAATTAGGCAGAACTCTGAAACAAACTGCTTCATCCCCCATACACTCACACTCCATTCATCAGCAGCTTACTGGAAAAAGCCAGAGATACTTGCTGGTAAACAAGATTAAGGCAGTACTATTCCGAAAAGAGGCCTTTGCTTCCAGCATTTGACAACAGGCAATGGCCAGCCAGGGTAAATAACGGCACAGCCAGAAGTGGTTCCATCTAAAGCACCTCATTCTACCCTGGTAGTGATTAAAAACCACAGACACATCACTGAGGAAGTGGCTTTCATTGAGAAGATCCATAAGCAGGTCTAGATCTGCTTGGCAGACTCACTTGAAGTTGATTTTTAGCTCTTCCTATCTAAATCTTTGTTTGGCTCAGCCCTTACAGAGCTCTTGAGAATTTAAGCCAATAGAGGGACACACAGATTTCTTTGTCCATGCAGCTCAGCAAGGAATCCCTTGCTCTTTAATTTAGGTGGCAGATGGAGAGCCTTTTAGTTTTACAGACCTTCAGTCTAGTTTGAGCTGATGGGAATAGAAGAAAGGAAGCGGGTATTCTCCCATTCTGTTCCAAGACTTGCAGAGGAAGAAGCAAACTTTGCAGGCTTCATTAGTTCCATATATCTGTAAAGC
>NW_009964387.1:0-744 GCF_000747805.2 Chaetura pelagica | reverse complement strand
TCGAAAGATCATCAAGTCCAACCCCCCTGCCTTCTGCCAACCCCTGATCTTGCTAATCCAAATATCTCTTGAGATAACAATGTGGCATTCATTGAAACACACACAGAAGACATGCCACATTGGCAGTAGTCTGTCTTCTTGGTTTTAGGAAAAGAACTTGTCTCTGGGACATTTTCTAGGGAGCTGGCTCAGCTCCCTGGGGATGGATGCCAATTATTTTTTTACTGCTTGCACCATTAATCATTGTGCTCACTCACAAAGCTCCTGTCTTGGTTTGGAAACTGCCTAGGAGGCAAGGGTAGGCTACATCCCTCCTAGGCTCATGTTGTTTAAAGCCATAAGCTGTACACAAATTAATGTGCTTAGCCTGTAAGACATTGCTGGGTCATATCTTCTAGGCAATTATTGATGTTGCCAGCAGCCAACATAGGCAGTTTCTTGTTCCCAAGTGTTTCAGGTTAGCCTGGGCAGGACTGTCTCCTCTGGCAGATATCAGGCACTGCTAAAAGAGCAAAGGGCCTCACAGCCTTGAAGCAGATGTGTGGGTTTACCTCCAGTCTCTGTAGAGATCACAGACATTTTGTCTTGGACAGTGATTGTATTCTTACCGGAAATCAAAAGCATGAAACTTCACAATCTGAGTCATCAGGCTTGCTGTCCTGCCTCATGTGGGCTGCCAGGCACAGCTAAAGGCAGGCCCTGGTTAACATATCCCAATCCAGATTCCTCTTCCTCTCTCTCTCT
>NW_009964386.1:0-744 GCF_000747805.2 Chaetura pelagica | reverse complement strand
CCAGCATCTCATCACCCTCACACTAAAGTAACTTTTTAAGTTCATTGGTCACTTGCAGCTAAATCCACCAGTGGTTTAGCAATCCTAGTGATGTAAGTCCCTGCCTGCCTTGGTGGACCCATGCAGGATCTCCAAGCAACATGCTGCATGCACTTCCTGAGCCCCAAACAGTGTCCCCTCCCCCAGAGACAAACAGCACTTCTTTTGAAGTCTGAATGTCTGTTCCTGGGCCAATAAAGTCCTGCAGTTTCCCAGCAAGAAGGTAAAGGTGGTGAAAGGTGTTAGCAAGCATCTCCTTGTGAACTGCAATTAGCACCTGGGTGAAGGGGGAAAGTGTTGGCAGAGCCAGGGGAGGTGATGGGTGTCTCACCTCACCCAGGATGGGCCAGATGGGCCAGGCATGAGCCCCAGCACCAGGGCTGGAGACAGTCTGGCACACCAGCCCCTGGCCACTGCAGCCCTAAAGAGAGGCAGAAGGGTTTCCTGACACCATATCTCATGCTGCTGTTGGTTGACAGTTCAAGAGGGTCAAACAATGGAGAGGGATGAGGATCTTCTTGTGGACAGTTCAGCAAATAGGATATTTGGTTGGCTTGAGAAAATGGAGCCATGATGATCTTCTGCAGCCTTGTGAGCTGTGATTTACATAATATGATGGCCATACAACCAGACCTCAGCCCATCTCTCCCAGTCTCCAGCTGTTAACCAGGAACAGGCCTTAAGGAAAGCTGGAGAGGGACTTTT
>NW_009964385.1:0-744 GCF_000747805.2 Chaetura pelagica | reverse complement strand
TTTGGAATACAGTTAGACTACAGTTAAGGATTCAATAACAAAGACATTTATCAATGATGGTTTTGTACTACATCTACTTTGACAGGTTTCATTCATAAATCTCATTCACTGAAAGTGTTTTATGAGATGTCATTACAGAAGCACTAAAAAGATACAGTAACTGTGAGCAGATTTTGCCAAAAAACATTTCCTGAAGAAGGCAGTCACAGGCAGTAACCAGAAGTATGCTATTTTTAAATGCATTTGTATATAGCAAGCATCTTCAAGAAGAAGAGGTGGAATTTTGTCTGCCTTAGGTAAATGCCCATTGTTACAATATTTTTATCGCTTGCTGCAGTCTAATGTTAGATCACCTAAGAGTGAGTTTGCACATTCCTTTCTCATTTCAGTTAGGAAATTAAATGCTGATAAGGTTCCATATGATGTCTCTTATCACTCTGTAGAGTAGCAGTTTGCAGACCAGAAACACACATGGTTTTCATCTTTACGATCCAATTTTGACCACTGGAGTTGGTTTCCTGCTGCTGTTTTCATGAGGTCAGAAAATACTTTGTCCAAAATCCACTTAGTTCACTGCTCAGACCTTCAGTCTGAGACATATTCTGTTAAATCCAAAATACATGGTTGCAAGATTGAGCAAAAATTGGCTTCCTGCTAATAAATTAATACAAATAGTATCTGGTTTTCTCTCAGCCCTCTCATTAGTTCCTCATAGGAAGGGGGAGGAAACTGCAGGTAAGAAAT
>NW_009964384.1:0-744 GCF_000747805.2 Chaetura pelagica | reverse complement strand
GTGAAAAATCAGGTTTGTTCTGACAGAACATTGGCCAGTGGCTATGGGGGATGGTTGGGATACACAATGTGGAGAAAGAGATTTTTCTACTGCAGTTTTTATTCTTGAAACAATCCCCCATTTAGAAGGAAACTGCTGCTGCATGTCCCTGAACATTATTCATTACAGAAACAGACTGATGCTGTAGAGCCTGACTAATTTCTTCCTGGGAAGCTCTCCATACTTCTTGGAGCTGGATCTTCCCTAAATCCAGAGCCAGAGCCCACAGCCCCCAAGTGCAATTAGCTGAGCAGTGTCTCCCTTAGGTGGGATGAAAGGCTGAGTCAAAATGGTTGCAACTGAACTCCAAACAGCAAACATATCCATCATTCTTCCTTTGCTGGGTTACACCTGAATCCATCATGATCTTCACAACAACCACAAAAGCACCATTTAAGTGTCAGTGTCCTTGCACTTGGCACGGGTGACCTGCAACCTCTAACTCATCTTTTGTCAGGTAAAATGCCTTCTAATTCCCTTCCTTGACAGGCAGGGATGATCCATTACTGCTAGCCCAGCAGGTTCATTTGTTATTGCAGGGAAGGTGTAACTCAGTAGAAGTTACCCTGTAAAATTTGTAAGTACCAGGAATTTGGCTGCAGCAAAAGTGGGTGAATTCAAGTCGAGATGAAGTTCACACTTGGGCAGGGGCAGGACTTAAATCAGGGAGTCAGGTCACCCAGAGATGGGGACAGTGTATTTGAA
>NW_009964383.1:0-743 GCF_000747805.2 Chaetura pelagica | reverse complement strand
AAAAAAAAAAAAATAGGCTTATTGTGCTAATTAGCCAGCTGAAGAACAGCCTTTGGGACATGTGCTGTACCTAGAAATAAGCAAACAAAATTGTGAGCAGACCAATGTTACCTGTAATGTACACACAAGGAATTAAGGAAGTGAGTTGCCACAATACTTCAATATAACCTTTAGGAGACCTGCTAAACAGGGTTTGGAAGGAGTACTTCAGCAATGCTTTGAACACAGTCTAAGGCTGTGTTACTAGATCTACCACTGTAACCAGTGGGCAGATAGTTACAATGTGCATCCACTAAACTATTATTTTAAAATATGGAACATGAATTACCTATGCTTGGTGTCCTTCCTTCTTTGCTTTCTCTCATCGGAGCTGCTTAGGCTATAGGCAATTAGTAGGTAGCCAGTTTGCATCAGTGATGGATGCATAGAATGTTATTCCTAAATTAAAAATTAGGTTGGATCTTAGGGTTCAAATGTGACCTGACTTAATTTTCTGAAGTCAGCTTGAAGTGACAGAACATTGTTCTCTGAAGAATGATGAAGGAATTTATGACATGATTATTAAGTGAATGTCTCATTTCTGAGTAATGTTCTGAGTTATAATTCAGTGGTTTGATAAGAAATAAATAGCTGTTGGTTTTCTCCTACAGAGGCCAAGTTTGTGCAGTCTTGCTGTTACTCTTTTTAGTTCCTTTTCTATTTCATACAGTACAGTGGGTAACTAGAAGTGATGCAGTTAGGAG
>NW_009964382.1:0-743 GCF_000747805.2 Chaetura pelagica | reverse complement strand
TTTTTTTTTTCCTGATGCAAATGTGTTTCCTGGTGTTAATGCTACCTTGACCCGATCACTATAAACAATGTTTCTTCGATTTCCCAGGTAAATAATCTGTGAATCGGATACCTTGGGAGAGTGAAGTATAAAGATGCATCTGTATCTTACCAAGCATTGTTGTTGTTGTTTTCAATGATCTAAATAGAAGAAGGTGTGATAAGAGTGTTTAGAAAGTGCCCTTCTTTTGTTAGAGATAAGAATTTGGGATTTTAAAGCTTGATTTCCTCTGCTACATTTAAATGTTAAGAGAAAATGAAATAACATTTGCTTCCATATCAAATGCCTGAAACATTTCTCTCTAGCTCTGAAGTGAATGGCCTGCTCCTATCAAACATGATCTTGCTGATTCAGAATCCAGGACTGAAATAAAGGGAGCTTGTGTTTTGTCCTAATTGACAAAGTTCTGATGCATGCCTGGGAAAGTTATTTAACAAGCTGTGGTCCATTTTCAGCTCCATATACAGGGATAATAATATTTACTTCAAAGAGCAATTGTTAGATATTATTCATTCATGGTTGAAAGTCTACGTGAGGTATTTGAAGAGAAGGTGGAGTCAAAATGAAAATGAGTATTTTATGATCTACTGCTTTGCATGACTGCTGATACTACCACTAAGCAAACCCTGTCAAAGAGGGATTTCTGAGTTTTCTTCTTGACTGAGCTTTGCTAGTCTTGCAGGCTTCATTGCAAAGTAAATAAA
>NW_009964381.1:0-743 GCF_000747805.2 Chaetura pelagica | reverse complement strand
TTTATTAGGCCAGCTGGCATGTGTCTTGTGTTTGTCTTACTATCTTTGTCTTACTATCTATCTTACGGAAATCTGTATGTACCCTTTTTTGCAGCCTGACTCACAGTAAGTCAACCAGTTTGGTTTTAATTAAGCTCTCTTCAGGATGAACTTGCCCAGATGTACTGAATTGCAGAAGTTCATACCATGCTTTGAATATTTTCTTGTAAGAGATTAATCTGGCTTTGGCCCAAAACACAGCAGAAACACTAAACGAATGTAGTCACAAAGCAGCGCTTAAGAAGCTGCTGAAAATCTTCTAGTGAAAAAATACTGTTGAACTTCAACATAAAGTTTTATTAGGAAAAAATGTGATAATTTTTAATGTGAACATCAGGGAAAAGGACATGGCTCTACTGATAAGACTGCAGCAATGATCCATGAAATTCCCTCTCCCAATGCACCCCTTCCCAATTTGTGTGAGATTGAACACTTCAGAAAGCATGTCAAGAAAAAAAACACAGACCACAGACCATTGCACTACACTATAGATAGCAGAGGCATCAAAGACCACGTCAAACTCCCTAATGAGCAAGCTTTGAGCAACCTCTACAGGACTCCCCCTTCATTTGCAGGTTTCCTTAGGGAATGTGTTTTCATTGTCTGAAGCTCATCAGAAGCCTTCTATCTGGGGGGAAACAACTGGTGCCATCAGTCAAGCTGAAGACACACTTGCAAAGGTCACTTGCAAGTGAGATTCTCTT
>NW_009964380.1:0-742 GCF_000747805.2 Chaetura pelagica | reverse complement strand
AAAAAAAAAACAAGATTTTTTTGTAGCAGTGAAACATAGTCCTGTTGAGAGTAAATAATTGCCCAATTTATTGTTTTTAGCAATGTCATTTCTAAGTAACTGTCATTTCTACATGTCGAAATGTGAACTTGAAACAAACATTGAAAAAACCTTAGGAAATCAAGTGGGGGAGATGCTTAAAGAACCACCAAAACCTTAGCTGGATCATGATCGCTATTAGATGACAACAACTCTTGATACCATTTAAGGGGAGACAGCAGAGAAAGTGAGAGACACATCCATTCCTACAGAAAACAAACTGCCTTTCAACTGAACTGTTTAGTGAGTGGCTGAAACAGTAACCAGTGTAACAGATCAGTGCAAAATAGTCTGAAATGATTAATTCAAATACTATCACTTTCTTTCTGTGTTAAAACTCACTGTAGCAGAACTTACCAGCATTTCTTATTCAAGCAGCTCAACACAGCACTTCTCATGTGCAAGTTCAAATCATTCACCCATGAATGACCATAGCGAATATCACGTCTTTAATGCTTTCACTTTTTGGTGTTTGATTTTTTCTTTACTGAATGCTAGTCAACTTACTCACAAGTAAGCATGAAACATCTTCAGCTATAGTACTAAGCCTGGTGAAGTCTAAGTTCTGAAGATCTTAAACCACATTTAATGGTTTTGCACCATAGTTACTCCTTGTTCTTTCTAAGGGATTTTATTTCTTAAAAAAACCCAGACTTACCATTGC
>NW_009964379.1:0-743 GCF_000747805.2 Chaetura pelagica | reverse complement strand
AAAAAAAAAAAATCACTTTCCACCTAAAAGCATTGATTCTAAAAATATTGTATCTTATCCCTCAATTGATTTTGGCACATTAACTTAGGATTTCCATGAGATATTTTCACTGCTGCATGAGAACTGCTGCACAAAGCTGCTGTTTTGTGAAAAGGTGAAGTTATTATTACAAACCAAGATTTCAAAATGTCTCACTGTAAGCAAAAGATATAAATGTTAGAACATTATTTCTCAACTGCAATATATAGAACGAGCTTGGTTAAAGACCTGAAACATCTACAGCTGGTACTGCATTGGAGGTACACTCATTTCTATTTCTGCACCCAGTGAGTAGCATGTTGCCTATGCACTCATGCTCTTAGTTTCAGTTTTCTGCTCTTTAAAGATTGGTGCATAGTATATATGTGAACTCTGATCACCACAGATCAAAGTAATCAGTGTCTATTTCAAGCGACATCAACATGGTCATTATTTTCCATTGGAATTCACTAAAAGCTTTCTCAGTGTGATTTCTCTCTCAGTTCAGAATTTATACAGAACCTTTACCTCTGAACTCTGGGGCCACAGAAAATCCCACTTAGCTTTTCTACTGACAGCAAAGCAAACACACAAGGGTAATGAACTACATACTGCATTGTTTAGCCAAAGCAATTTGATGCAATGATAACCAAAACCCAGTGCTTCCACACTAAGTACCACTAGCTTCACTTAAACAGAATTTTAAATATTCTCAAAAAAATCAC
>NW_009964378.1:0-742 GCF_000747805.2 Chaetura pelagica | reverse complement strand
GATGCCTGAGGGAGCAAAATCTCCCGGAACTTCTCCCAGTTCAGAGGGATGAGTTAATTTGCTTTTTCTTTCCAGTGCTGCTTCATGCATCATGTGACAAGACACATCTGCTCAGTGACTAATAGGAAGGGAACATCCCATGCGTGTCAGGGGCACAAGCCTCACACTCAACCTTTCTGTTTGGTTTTATTTCAAGGGCTGGTCATGCAATGAAGAAAAGGGGGCAAATTCATCCCTGGGAAGAGCTTGGAAAGCAGCAATTTGGCCTTAGAAAAATAGGCAACATCAAACTAATAGTGAGTGCCTGGTATTGCTGACAGGCCTGGAGACAAGAATTCTCTCTGCATCCTGCTTCTCCCATCCTCTCTTCTTCATATTTGAGCTTGTCCATATGGGAAACCTCCAGCAGAGGGGAGGGAGGAAGGGAATGGGAAGGATTTGGAAGAGTAAATGCCTCCTGGCTTGGTTTTCAGGGAACAGGGGTAGCAGGGCTTGAGAACCAGCAGTGAGGACATGGCTGAGCCCAAGGGATCCCATGGGGAAAGAGGAGGGTAGAGGAGAGGGACCCCTGATGTCTTCATGCTGGCTGAGGTGTCAGCAACACACCAGACATTTGCAATCTGGATGCTGGTCCTGTAGGACCTCCTTGTGGGCCACCAAACTCAGTGGCATTTGGGCTGTGCCATCTGGAGTCATCAGTTTAATGCTGAAGGGCTCAGGGAGCAGTTGAATAAATCAAGCC
>NW_009964377.1:0-742 GCF_000747805.2 Chaetura pelagica | reverse complement strand
TAAAACCATTACCTCTTGTCCTATCATTACACATCCTTGTTAAAATCCCTTATCCTGGTACCACAGATTTCAGAAAGATTGGTCTGAGTTCCAGGCACAGTGAGAAATCACTCTGAGAGACAACACCGATGGAGGGATTTATCTTACTAAAATCAGATATCAACATCTGACATCTGACATGGATCAGCCTTAGCTCCTGGAATTTTAGGCAAAAAAATTTTAGACATTTCACCTGAGAGTCTTGACTTTTCCTCATCTCCTAGTCTTGTCTCATCTCAAAGGTCCATGAAATTGAAATTACCTGGGATAACCTCATAAGCAGGGAGGGATGCAGAGCCAGTTAGATCGTCAGATTGTCAGATTTACAAGGGGAAGTATGGAAAAAGTAATCTTAGGACAGCAGAAGGCACAGCCCCAAGGCATGCACCTTCTTTCAGTGTGATGGGCCAAAGTTTCTGTACACCACAGCAGCCTACTTCTGCTGAGCTGCATTTCACTTCAAGTGTCTAGCCAAGCAAAGGAGCACACAGGCAGATGAGCTGTCTTTGTCACTGTAGCAACACAGGATTATCAACAATCACACCAACACATTTCACCTCAAAGCCAAGGTTGACATGACAGGTGGTGTAAACTGTGAGTGCAGTAGAGGAGGGATCAGAAGAGGAGTTAACTCAGTCACTCAGTATTTTCTACATTTATTGGTCTATCTCTCTGCTCATTTATGGGATACTTTTTTTTTTTT
>NW_009964376.1:0-742 GCF_000747805.2 Chaetura pelagica | reverse complement strand
AAAAAAAGTATTAACTTAAATGGTGAGATGAAGCAAAACAAAACTAGATTTGCTTTAATAAAACTGCAGAGAACAACAATGGAAAAATCAACCAAATAATTCACCTAGGAAAACCTTTCAGCACTATTCTTTTTATCCTGCAAACAAATACATTGTAGCAAATTAAGCCTTATGTTTATCATTTGAGCTTAAATCTGCAGTAGAGAATGCACAAAATAACTCTTTTGCTTTGGTAATTTGGCTAAACTCAAAGGACATGCAGGACATTAGGAGTGACTGCAAACGACTGAAGTCAGATAAGCACATTTGCACACACGTGAAACACACAACATCAGTGTGTCTTCTCAAAGATAACAAAAATCTTGACAAATAACCTGACTCTGAAGCATTGTCAAAGGTGTTTCTCCTTGTTCCATTGCATCAGGATCACAAAGCCAACTTTGCACAGGTCGTGTTTGTTTTAAAAGAGAAAGATATGCATGAAAAACATCTGCTTTAACATTCTCTTCACGTTCTTTGAATCTGGCTATTAAAGCAGGAGATACAGTCTTGTAGAATTCTGGAAGCATTTCATGTCGTGTGCTAACCACAGCATCCAGACATTTAGCAGCTGCACGCCTCACTTTCCAGCTCATGTCATCATCATCACTATATTCATCATCGCTCCCTTGAAAAAATAAATTATGCATATGTTCAAGTCTAGACAATCAAAGCGTTGAGATTTATTTTAAACAATTAATAA
>NW_009964375.1:0-742 GCF_000747805.2 Chaetura pelagica | reverse complement strand
TTAAAGTGACAATTACTCCCTATTTTCAATATTGAGAAATTGAGCTGGTAGTTTCAGTGTTCTGTGAATCAGATTCCTGCATATCTGAGTCCTGTACCAAGGGGTCAAGAATATTCTGCTCTGTGAACATTTTTGTTCATCTTACCTTCCTGGCCCTTTGGTACAGGATCTTTGCACCAGATTCATTCCTGGACACAACCAACCTAATTTGTCCTCAATGAAACACCAGTGAAGAGACCTCAGTGATGTTGGAGGCATAAATATGCTATGAAATCTCTTGCCACCAGCAAGCTGAGCAATGACACTCTTAATAACTTATACATAATAGCTCAAGAAGCAGAATTGAGCATTAATTTTTTTTTCATCCCAACCTGCAAATTGTTGCATTTCCCCTCTCAAATGGTGTTTCTTTATTTTTATGATCATGCTTTTTCCCTTCTTTGCCACAGTTTTGCTCTGTTGCCACTGATAGACAGGGATTCATGAGGTATGACACTGATGCTTCAGCTTTTAAACCTGCCATTGATGAGAAATACTTTTGATTTCATATTAATAGAAACTCTCTGCTGCCTCCTTTTCAAATGCTGGCTACTGCTGGTAATAACATGACAACACTCAAAACTCATCAATTACTTGAAAATTACAGGTTTGGGTGAAAGCTTAATTTAATTCAGGGATGTTACATGCTGAACGATCTAAAAAGAGATTACTTTTGTGAGTGGATCAGTGCTCTTAATTTTCC
>NW_009964374.1:0-742 GCF_000747805.2 Chaetura pelagica | reverse complement strand
CTTCCAACCAGGGACATTCTGTGATTCTGTGTAATCGGGACCCACATCTGTGTCTCCACTGTGGCCTTATGAGGCTGGTATATATTAGAGTTTGAAGGCACAGTCACGCTCTGTTGTCTGCACATTGGTCCAGTGTGAATTGTTTTGTGTCCAAGTGTGAGAACAAACTCTTCAGGACCAGGTGGGAATGGGCTACCACTCATAAGCTAATAATAAACTTAGAAAGCAATGCAGATTTTTCCAACTGCTGTTCTGAAAGGGAGGATGCAGCTCCAGCCAGTAAGGGTTAAAAAGCCTTCCTGGCTTATTGCTTTTTGGTGCATGTAGATGGAACACATGCCGACTCTCAACACTGCTAAGTCACGTATGATGCTGCTGCTGTGCTTGCAGGAGGGAAAGCAACTACCAGGCTTGAAGTCAGTTTAATAGAAAGGGGACAATTTTAATAGTATTTTTCTGTGTAAGCACAAACATCCCCAAAAGCTGTGGCTGAGTTACAGGAATACAGTGCACTTGCTGAGGAGGTTAAGTGCTGTGTCAACAGGTACAAAGCTCTCAGTCCTGAGAGTTTGTGAGTGGGGAAGGGGAAACATCAGCCTGGACCTCACGCAGAAAACTCCAGCATTACTGTGAGGTGGGGAGAGAAGCTGAGTCCTCAGAGAGAGCTGGAAGGAGGACAGTACCTGGCTAGCGGGAAGGCTTGTGGAAGAGAGAATCATAGAATCATAGAATGTGTGGGGCT
>NW_009964373.1:0-742 GCF_000747805.2 Chaetura pelagica | reverse complement strand
TAGTGTATGAGTTGTATCAAAACTACGGCCCTTAAAGGAGAAACTGTGAACTTTGCCAAGTTCTTTGAGTTTTGCATTTGTGAGGCAGATGACAGACTGATGTTTACATAAAACTCAAGTTCAGGCCACAAAAGCCACTTCCACTTAGAGCCTTCTGATCTGACTCACACTTCTTTTAATTTCTTTTCTACACTTTAATACCATCCATTATTTTTCTGGTAAGAGATCCAAAGTTTTATTGCTTGGTGTTTCTTTACATGTCTTGGTTTGCTATTGATCTGTTAAAAGCAAGAGAGCTCACTTTTCAAGGAAACCTGAAAGTCAGTTTCACCTCAAATGTTATGTCACAACCTAAGCACAAATTTAAAAAGAGTCTACTTCTTCTCCAGTGACTTCAAGAATCCTGATCTAACTCAAACTTTTTTTCTTTTTCAGTGGAGTTTCCTCTACCAAGCAGTTTACACTTTGCTGTTACTCCTAACAGTTTACATATGTCTTAGAAATGCACTCTAACATGATTAAAATAACTGCTGTCAGACATACTTGATCAAGTGCAGCATGTCCACTTTGGTCTGGCTGCTAGAGTAGAGGAGACTACTCATGTCTTCAGACTTGGTTCTCACTTAGTCTTTGAGCTTGGCAGGCACACGGTAGGAACTTGCATTTCCAAACATTAAAGAAGTTGGGTGGCAGATGCCAATCATCTGCTGAAACTCAGTCAACTTAAGATTATTAAAAAAAA
>NW_009964372.1:0-741 GCF_000747805.2 Chaetura pelagica | reverse complement strand
CTTTCTTTCATCAAGCCCTCATCTTCACAAATCCCCCACTTAGGGAGAGATGAACACCTCTGTAGCTATTACCTACAGCAGAGAACACTGGAGGGGAGACATCACCAAGGGTCACTCTCCAAGCTGCTAAAGAGGCAGTTGTCTGGGGTATGCCAACCTTACAGGTTACTCCTCTTGAAGGGAGAGTGGGTTCTGCTTCCCACCAAACAAGTCCTCCTAAGTTCAGCCATGGTTCAGCTGTTGGACCTACACCCAGTTTTGGTGCTCACGGGACCCCTTCACGAAGCAGATCAACTCAGTAATCCATCAAGAAACTAAACCAGCAAACCAGTGGCAGGGGATGGGGATGCAGAAGGAGAAGAGAGTTTTCTGCTGGGCTGGTGGAATTGAATCAGCTCAGAAAAAGTTAGCTAAGGTCATAGAATGGAAGGAAAGGAGGCTGAATATAATGTGCTTTTCAAAAAAAACATGACAACCTACCTTCAAATCACAAGTCAAAAGCACAGTCTCAGCCTGAACAAAATGTCACTTAAATAAATTTAATTAAAGCAGAAGCAACAAGTTGAGAAGAGACAAATGAAATGCTGTCTTCAAGGGGAAAGCTGAATGCAAGTACATTAATATTTAGGCCTTATCACAGGAAAAAGCTATTCCCAAGTTATCTTTTGCTTTGCAAGAGGATCACCTCGTTTGGAACAAAGAAATTAGTCAGTGTGAGGGTGGTGAGACACCGGAACAGGT
>NW_009964371.1:0-741 GCF_000747805.2 Chaetura pelagica | reverse complement strand
CTTCATTTATTTATTCATTCATCTATTCATTATTCATCCAGTGAACCAAACCCATTGCTTATTCATACAACTCTACTAAATATTTTAAAATGTAGGGTATAAAATTACAATATTCATTATTCATTCCTTAGCACTAGAATTTTGTTCCTATGCCCATGCCTTGAGTTGTGAGGTATGTCCTAGCTTATAAAGTTAGAACATAGCCAAACAGAAAAATTAGTTCATATGCCCTCCTTGGAAAACATCTTTTCCAGGGTCTTCACAGTGCTGTTCCACAGTTGGGATTCAATCTTTAATGACATGGGATGGTGTCCCTCTAGTGACTGAACCAAAAGTAGGTTATAGGATTGCTACTGCTGCCAGAGTGGTTTCTCCTGTGTTCTGGGTTTTGGCTGTTACTCACAACTAACATCAAGGCATGTGTGGAGAAGATGGGCCATTCTGCACGGATATGGAGAAGACAGGTTGCTCTCCACATCATGTCACCAAGTAAGATGGAGCACAGCTACTGCAGCTCATGAGAGGTTGGGAATTCCCCCATCCCATTACCAATCACAGGACATTTCCTGCCAGTGTTGCTACAAATGCTTAAGCTGAACTTTGAGGAACAGGCATTTTGTTCACCCATCAGGTCAGTGGGAGTTGCAACTTTCTGTGGGAGGTGAAAAAGAAGAAATAATCCCAGAAGGTACATTTTTCCCCCTTCACAGAATCACAGAATCACAGAATTGTTTGAGTTGG
>NW_009964370.1:0-741 GCF_000747805.2 Chaetura pelagica | reverse complement strand
GGCTGGAGAGGTGGGCCAGTGCCAACCTCACAAAGTTATACCATGGCTGCAGTTACTGAAGATATATTAGTGTCTGAATTAATTAAAATCTTGAGTCTCCAAATTCTGTTCATTTCCATTGTTTTCCTTCCATTCTGTGATACCATGATCATTTTACAGTGTTTATCCAATAGCATTCTACAAGACTAAGGTTAATGTAGACCAACTACTGCTTTTCACCAATAACTGGTCTTAAAGTCAAAATCTATTGATGACTGTGCTCACTCATTATGATTCCTGTTTCTTTACAAGCTGGCTATGGAATTCCCATCAGAAGACATTTTTTTAATGACAGCTTCTCCAGTTATAAAAGCTGTAACAAATTTCAAACAGGTAAGAGAAACTTAAATTTTTCTTATGGTAAGACCTCTTCAGAAGTTTGTATAGGTACAGATAATTTAGAACTAAATGCTGAAAATGCCAATGAGTTTGAACTTATTCTCACATTAGTGTGACTGCAGTGGTAAGTATTCTTAGGACTGATGAGGTATTTTATTATGATTCATAATCATTAGTAATTGCTAAGTATATTCACAACATTAGAGCAAAGATTAAACTGGGTACTTATGTAGTTGTAGTGTTTTCTAAGTTACTGAAGTTTTATTTCACTACTTTGTTAATGGGTATAATTCATTTTAAGCACGGAAAGGGTGTCTTTGGAATAAATTAGTTAAGAAAGTGGGTCTTACATGGTAGTGTGTT
>NW_009964369.1:0-741 GCF_000747805.2 Chaetura pelagica | reverse complement strand
TTTTTTTTCCTAGCCTGATCACAGTACTTTTAGCAAGAATACAGACCTTTCTTCCTTGACTGTTACCCTACAATAACAACCCAGAAAATGCCAATGAATGGCTTAGACTTCACTTAGATTCTTAAACTAGGATATAAACAAGGCTTAAGTGATTCATATGATATTTTTTAGGGTTTACTATTTTTCTAGAAGTATGAATTAATAATTTAGAAGTCAGCCTTCTCTAAATTCCTTCCAGAAAAGGAGTCAGAGCATGACAGTGGTGAGAATGCATGGAACTGCTGCTAAGAAGAACATCTCAATACACTGGAGAAGGATTCATAGGATGTTCAGAATGTTGAGCAAATCACAACATTACTCTCAGTGGTCCCATTGTATGTCTACACCTCATAAGTATAATGAAATGGCTATGATATCTATAGGTCTTTGGAAAGCTCTGTCTCAAAACTCAATTAAAAAAAGTCAATGTCATCACAAATGGTGAAAGATACATTTGGGGAAAAAAGTTGCAGACTGAATATAACAAAGTAAGTATCTTGTCAGGTATTTGCTGCCCCTTCAGTCAAGCTCTTCAAGCACATGCACACAAAAATATTTTATTTGCAACAAGGTTGACAGAAATAAGTGTCATAGAGACTTCAGGACATGTTGCCTGCTGTCTCTGTACAAAGGGAACAGTAATCTGCTGCTAAAAAGAGAAGGTTCTACTCCACCCCCTGCATTGTACTGTCTCTCTTCTCC
>NW_009964368.1:0-740 GCF_000747805.2 Chaetura pelagica | reverse complement strand
AAAAAAAAAGGGGGCATAAAGTCACTGGAAAACACGAGCTTTAATCAGGTTATATTTATGACCCAGTAATTCCCATGGGTCTTTTACATTTTGGAGGCTGTGAAGTGACATGTGTAAATGTCCCTCCCAGGGGAAGAGAAGCAAGCACTAATAGAGGTATTGACGGGTTTAAATGAAGCAGAAACACACTAAGAAACTCTGGTTACAACAAAAATGAGTATTGGTGAGCAGTGCATTCTGGGACACTAATGCTTTTCATTCGCTGCTCATTCATGCAAGTAAGTATACTTTTAAGCATGGTGAGTTGGGTCTGTAACAGCTCAGTTCTGATCTAAAAAGCCATGAAATACTATCTGTTGATGTATAATAGAGCTCTGGTAGAACTAGTCTTATCTAGCCTTTCAGAGTGAACTATATTTTTATTGTCTAGATAGGTGCAAAGAGGCCAGTTACATCTGATACTCTGATGCAGGGATCATAAATCAAATGTATTAAAACCAACAAGATAAAACTCTCTACGTAGGCATTCTCTATATAAGTACATTAACACAACATATCTATATTCTGCATATTAATACTAACAGAAAAGTGTTGTTGCATTGTATATATACACAAAAGTATTCACCTGTGCACGAAGTAGGGAACGTTCACAAAACCAGTCAATGGCATTCATGTCAACTTAACTTCAGGTGGTTAAAAATTAGTCAACAAAGTGGAACATCTCCCTTATGAGGAAAGGC
>NW_009964367.1:0-741 GCF_000747805.2 Chaetura pelagica | reverse complement strand
TGGCTCCCTTTTTGTTCTCCTTTTCTTCAGTAAAGTCCAGCACTGTCATCTGTGAGGAAGAGAGTGTGTCTGAGTTTGCCTACACCCAGGAAATGTGCTCACATATTTCTATGAGGTGTCTGTTTGGCAGGATATTATGTCATTGATTTGTCAGTCAGATTTCCCTATCTGGAAATCAGGGAGGAAATGAGAGTAATTTTATACAGTTTCATTTCCCACCTGGAAATTGGACCCAGAGGACTCTATACAGGTGTTTGCCTTCTTCATGGCCAAATGCACTTGTTATCTTTGCTTTAAAGAGGGGTTTGGATATTTGGGTGTGGGTCCCATTTGAATATTTGATCTTTTAACTTGATCCTAAACAGCAGGCTGTGGTTAGGAATGATGAACCCTGTTGCCTAGGCTTCTGCTCCTCACTTCCATGACAACACAGTCTCTCAGCATCTTTCCTTTACCTGAATTCCAGGAGGTAAAACACTTGAAAAAATCCCTCTGCTAAATCCCTACTTGAACAAACTGCCTAGACTGCCCCCAAAACCAAACTGTCTAGACTGACAAGAATGTTTATGACTCAAGTCCTTGGTGAATATGAATGAACATTGAATCATTAATGATGTTTCAATGACATTATTTAACTCATTATAATTATACAACAAATGGGAAATGTATTTCATGTAAACTTGCCTAAGGTAACATTTCCCAAATTTCTGGCAAATCTGGTCACTGTTAAATTTCAGTTAC
>NW_009964366.1:0-741 GCF_000747805.2 Chaetura pelagica | reverse complement strand
GGGGGGGGGTGTGAAACCTTCCTAAACCCTTCAAATACTCAAACAGCTGTGCTGTCAAGCCAGATAAGCTTTATATAGGAAGCTAGCTCTGCATTGTGTTATTTTAGAAGTGTATCTAGTCCCAGTGAATTGAAATAAGGAGCTGTCCTAAGTGAGAGTTTCTAGTGGGCTGTGTTTGTTTTGGTTCCAGTGCCGAATAACTTTGCCTGGATCCCTGTGGCATGCTGTCTGCTTGATGCTGAGACCACCTTTATTATCACTGTCAAACTTTCCCTAGTGCTGGCTTGGTAACTTTGTTTTAATGCTGTTCACCATCTGAATCATCTGTGGCTTGTTCTGGACCCTTAATCCTGGGTGAAGTTTGAGAACTGCTCTTTGTTGTCACTACCTTAAAGTCTCCATTCTAGCCAGGTACAGCAGTGATTCACCTCAAAATGAAGGCCTAAGAGATCCCCTAGTTCTGCATATTATGGTCATCTCTTGGAGACTGTAATGTTTTCATTGTTGTCTTTTTCTTGCAGAAACACCAATGGCTTTACCTTCAAAGAAACAATGTGTCAGCAAAACAGCAGGCATAGAGTTCAACAAAGATCCCAATTTTAACTTTAGCTCACAGACTCCAGCAGATGCTGTCTTCAAAGCTACGAACCAGGGGTAAATGGAAGTAAAATATTGATGGCTCTGTTTCTTGGCAAATGTCCTGAGGATGGCTCAGCATTCTGCAGATTTCATCAGGCTAAC
>NW_009964365.1:0-741 GCF_000747805.2 Chaetura pelagica | reverse complement strand
AAAAAAAAACAACCACCTGATTTTTTTTTTGTAAAATCATTACAAACCTCTACAATATATACTCCATGTTGTGCTTTTTCTTAAGTCCTTGCTCTAGTTCATACTGGGTTTCAAACATTCATGAACCGTCATTTCAAGTTTTCTATACCCTAGCTTCATTTTAAAGGTTCTAGACCAAGGAAAACATATTTTCAAAGCTAATTAACATATTTATATACATTATAAGCATATTTGAGGTCTGCAACATCCATATTACACTACCCATTTTATCAGTAACTTTCAATTATATGGAATATTGTATTTGTACTATTTACCTTTTACAGGTTATCTAAAAGTAAGATGAAAAACATTACTAACAGCCATAACTTTAACATTAGGGTTAAAACATTTCAGACAAGTATCATAATTAATAATTGCTCAACAATTATTCTTAATTTTTAAAAAATGCAAAAAAATACTCCATGGTCAGCTCTTTGCAGGACCATTTGTCACTACAAAGGCAACACAGCATCCATAGCATAAGCACAGAAACGGTGCGGAGGAGACGGCAGCACAACGATACTCATGCCACTTCAATCAAACTCTAATTAATCTGATGGTTTTACATTCTGACATAGTTTTGCTGAAAACATATATACCTAATTACAACATTATTTGTTTATCCAGCAGCTATAACATTCTGACTGTAAAAGTGAAGTTCATGAAACAAACACACCTCGTAGCAAGTAATTTACTTTGATA
>NW_009964364.1:0-741 GCF_000747805.2 Chaetura pelagica | reverse complement strand
ACATTCTGCATGTATTTGCATGTGATATTTCATGTTCTGTGATAAACCTGTTTGTTATTCATTGTCTTTTGATGTTGAAATGCTAAGTGAAAGAAAAACTGGATAACTAGATCTGTAGCTCTAGTCTCATGTCACCTCTGCCTCCTCTTATCTGCCTTTTCCAAGTTGCTGTTTCACAGGGTCATTTTGCTGTTCAGCTGTGCTCTGCAGTGGAATGTCAAGGACACTTTTCCTTTGTGGGAAGAAGTGTCCCTGGCCATAAATGCTAGAAAGTCACTTCTCTCGGGCATTTCCACAGGGGCAATACCTGACTACAGACAAGTGACACTTCTGAGGGCACTGCTGCAGGCCAGCTGGCTGTGACACTGTTAGTGTCAGGAGTAACAGTGGTGTCCCATACAGGATCCCTACACCAGTGAATTTTGGTGGTGTTGAACTGACCCATGGCACAGAGTTAAATACACACAAGCAAAAGCCTCCTCTTCCCTGACTGATTCCCCAGAGCTAGAGCAATCCATAAAAAAATATCCAGAATCATTAAAGATACATTTGCACTTGGGGAGAAGAAAGGCTCAGATGAGAAACAGCTGTTTGGACCTGAATCTTAGGGGTGGATGTAAGTGAGGTGCTTAACATGCCATGGGAATGCTGGAGTGGGAGAGACACATCCATGCAGGGCTTGGGCAGCAGTGGGAACAGCCAGGTTGACCATGGTCTGTGTGAGTGACCTGGAGTGTCTGT
>NW_009964363.1:0-741 GCF_000747805.2 Chaetura pelagica | reverse complement strand
CACCTGGCAGGGAAAAATGCAAAGAAAAGGTTATTGCTGGAGCCTGGTTGGCCAACCTGGGGAATGGCTCCAGGAAATGAAAAGCTTCCAAAAAGCTGTCGCCATTGGGATAATGGGGGAAAATCCCACCTCTGTTTTTGGTCTTCTGGCACTTTGTGCTGGCTGCAAAGCTGCTTATGGCAGTACAGAGAAAAACACCTTGGGCTGCCCATTGTGTTCAAATGTCCCCATGGCAGTACAGTTGCAATCCCACCCCAAATCTGCTTCATTTCAAATAATTTACCTTGTAATCCTGCACGTAGCCCATTGCAAAGTGAGCAGGACAAGCAGGGAATAACAACGGCATGTAAATGCAGTAAAAAGAAATAAGGTGACTCCGCAATTCTGAAAGATTTATCTGAAAACAGAAGCACAAAGCATTTGTAAAAAACATCTGTAAAAACATCTGCAATGCAATGGCTAGCTGCCACAGTTCATCTGACTGCATTTCTCATGAGGTACGGGGCACTATGAACACCAAATGGGATTGGAAGTCAAATATTGGCAGGAGGAAGGTTTTCCTCAAACCATAGCCCTGCAAAGTGCTTGTGACTGGTGAGGAGAGATGGGAGGTGCAGGTCCCATTTCTCCATCCTAGCTGTGTGGTGAGGTATCTCTTCTGTCAATTGATGAGCCACAGCTTGGATAACATGATGTAGAGAATATGGAAGAAACCCTCCCACCCTCCCCAGAAACCCTCTC
>NW_009964362.1:0-740 GCF_000747805.2 Chaetura pelagica | reverse complement strand
TCACGTGAGTAGGAGATGGCTGGGACCCAGTTCCTGCTCTGCTGACTTCTCTGTTAGCAGCATAAAATGCAGGCAGCAATGAATTCATCACAGGTACTCTGCTCATGAGGTGTTAGAAAACCCTACCAGTGACCACAATATATTTCATGATCTGAACTTCCATCAAGTTTCAAGAAGTTCAGAAATACGATGCTTTGCAAAATAATATGGCAAAAGTACTAGAAAACAAACCAAAACAACACCCCCTCCCAGTGCCAGATTGCAAACCTTATCTTAAATCCCTGTTTTTCTCTTATATCACTGCAGGGTATGATTTGGTTTAAGGAGGGTCAACATGCAGTGGTAGAGATGGTCGTCTTCTACAACCAGGTCTCCTCCTTAAAGGCTGACTTCATTCCAAATAAGCCTGCAGGACTTGGATGCATTTCAGACCCTGACAGATAAGCCACAGGTATCACTTTCATAGTCTTGTCACGACCCAGATTCTGCTCCAGCCTTTTCTACAGAAATTTGCTGACTTAAGGGATATCTTACTGCATATGGACAGTGTCTTGTTGCACTCATGATACATCTCCTGCTGTTCTCAGCCCCAGTAAAATTCAGCATCTAACGTGTTAAGCAAATCACCTCACTTGGTAGGTACAAGGGCATTCTTGATGCAGAATTCAGTAGTACAAGGGCTCTCTCCAAGGGTAACAGATGCTTAAGCTGTGCTGTTTGCAGCTGACTGCAGTGCACAG
>NW_009964361.1:0-740 GCF_000747805.2 Chaetura pelagica | reverse complement strand
AAAATAGAGTTTTGTTTATTTTTGAGTTCAGGTTTTTCTTTTGTTTTGTTTTCTCAGGGAAGTGAGGTGTTTGGATAGGAACAAAAAAAAAGGAACAGGGAATGATGTAAAGAAGCAAAATTGTTTCCTAAAGTAGTCTCCAGCATTAGAAGAAAGTCAGTTTCAACAGATTTTTAAAGAACCACAAAGAGAACAAAAAGAAACATTTAAGTTTCTGGATTTTGTAATTCTAGTCAGCTGACATTCTACCACCCAGAGCATGGCAGAGAAGCATGTAAGACAAAGAAAACTACCTACCAGAAACACCTCTGTTTTTCCAGCATAAGAAATACACCCCAAAAAGCTTTAGAACCGCTAGACACTCACCTTTAAACACTATCATTACACAGCACCAATAGAGTTCACCCTCAGTACTTCCTTCTATCAGAATTTTACCTTCAAGACTGGGGCTGAACAAAGAGCAAGGAGCGTCACATAATCAGGTGAGCAGGATCATCATTGATGGCTTGTATCTCAGATGCAGCTGAGTTCCCAAATCCAAAGGGTGACTGCCAGCTGGGGGCACTAGGTCAGGGCTAGGGCAGCTGGTAGATCCTAGGTGTGGGCTGACATGAGGCACAGCTGCAGGACAAAGTCTTGGCCCTGTGTACTGAGACAGCACCTGAACTCACTTGCAAACTAAGCAGGTGTGGTTTAGGCTAATGCAAGAAAAGACTGAGGCAATCCAGAGCTGGGAATGG
>NW_009964360.1:0-740 GCF_000747805.2 Chaetura pelagica | reverse complement strand
CCCCTTTATTTTTAGAAGTAAGCCTTACTGGTTCTTGACTAAGTTTTTTAGAAGAAGTTGTAATTGTTAGGTTTCTGTCTCATCTGTTACTGTCTTAAATTTAGAAACAGGATCTCGTTCCTAACTCACTAAAACAAAGCAACTATTCTCTTCAACTGTCAGTAAAACAGAGAAGTTGCTGAGAACAGACTTGATTGTAGACTGAAAAGAAACTTGATCTGATGTTCCAGGAGATTGTATGAACAAGTAGCACATACCATCTGAAACGTGAATTAAGTCTTGTCTGGAATGAAAATCTGCATATTAGCTACTCATAATTTGGAGGTAAAATAAAGTTAGTATACACCAAATATACCAGTTAATTTCTGTTGCCCAAGCTATTTTGCTGTTACCCTGGAAGAGAGAGTTTTTAACACGTGGTGCAGAAGATAAACATATGAGGATGTCCTTTGTGGTAAATGGAATAACTCTTGTCAGCTGCTGCCTGAATACGTTTGTCCTAACATATTACAAGGTGGATTATTTGGCTGAATCAACACTTACCTTTTTAATGTTTCAAAAACAGGTATCATTTTTTGTTCTGCTGCAGTACCCAGGTAGCAGGCACTAGGTGGATAGGTGTAAGGTGAACTCCAGTGTGCTGACAGCAGCAGTGCTAGCAGCTCTGACTGCAGCAAAGCCCTAACAGGGCAACAGAAAGGTGCTCCATATGTGCTTTCCTCATAGGCCCTTTCATCTAT
>NW_009964359.1:0-740 GCF_000747805.2 Chaetura pelagica | reverse complement strand
CAACTCCAGCAATTCTGTGATTCTGTGAATTCATTGGAGACGAGTTCCTGCCTTCATCTCAGCTCATGAGGGCTGTAGGACTCACCCTGCTCATCCCTAAACACATCCACGAGGAACTGGCACTCCTCCTGGATGCGCTCCTCCAGGCTCCTCTTCCCCAAGCCAAAGTTTCGGAGGGTGCCCAAGGTGAACCTCCTCTGCTGCTTCCACAAGTGCCCATTGGAGGAGATCAGTCCTGGCAGAAACACGCAACCAGTAAGCCAAGGCAGATGCCTCCCCTGAGGGGAAAAGCTCCAGGGCTCTGCCTTATCTCCAGCCATCTCGGACCTCTACAGGGTCAATGCTTTGACCTTACAGCTGTGATACCTGTCCTGACTCACCTATGGTGCTGAAGACCTCTGCATCAATAGGAACTTCAGGGCGATCCAGGAAGTTTTCCCCTTGGTTTACAAGAACTTCCTTAATCAGCCTCAGCCCACTTACACACACAGAGGTCATGCTGCCCATCTGCGTGCTGAAAATGTCCCCATATTTGTCAGTGAGCTGGGAGAGGGAAGAAAGAAATAATAGGGGGTTTATTTGCAATGAATGCGTCTGTGCAGACAGGGACAGCCCTGGCAAAAGGCACAAGTGGAAAATACAGGGAGCTGAGAGCAGGAGGGTAGCCAGGGCGTTTGCATAAGCATCGGCCTCTGCTCTTATCATTGAGTCATAGAATCATAGGGGTTGGCAGGGACCTC
>NW_009964358.1:0-740 GCF_000747805.2 Chaetura pelagica | reverse complement strand
TTTTTTCTTTAAATAAGTATGAATCTTTTCCTTGATCTTTATCATGATGTATGCATAATCTTGCATATGTTTATCAGCACACTTAATGTGACTTTGTATCCCCACAGTAATGTATGCTATTATGTAATGTTTGGATGCTATGTTATATAGCTAACAAAATCTTTTAAAATTACCATCTTTATTATGTAAAGCTTATTGGCATATTTTTAATTGTACTGTTTTTTAAAAAACCAGAATTATTAGATTAAACTGGTTTTACTCTGCCTGTTTTAGACCCAAGGTTCAGATGTGCATAAAATTCAAATGGAAAACAATGATAAAAACTGTCCATCATATCAGGCAGTCAAAAGAAAAGTAAATGAAGATGAGGTGTAAATAGTTTCACTGTGCAGCTGGACAACAGCTGAAGTTTGCCTAGTAATGACTGCTTTTGCAGAGAATTGTTGCTACCAAGACAAATCCTAACCACTTTTTCAGGGTGTATGCTTATGAGCTTAGATGGCAGCTTCCCATATAGTCTTGTCACATGGAAATACTTCTCTAATATGTTAAGGTTATTAAGGGATAGGAACATAAGATCTGTATTAGCTGATTAATAACTAGGTATTGGATAAGATTCTTTATCTGTACTGGTTTGCATTCTTAAATGTAAAAGACTTTAACAACAAAATGATATCTATCATTCCAAAACTTAGGTAAATGTGTTAAAAAGATCATGAAGCAGATCCTCCTGAAGGTTC
>NW_009964357.1:0-740 GCF_000747805.2 Chaetura pelagica | reverse complement strand
ATTTCTGGCAGGAAGGGAGGTCTCAGAATGGGTATTTTATGAGAAAAACATGGGAGAAATGGGAAATAAAGGGTAGAAATAGGGAGGAAAAAAGGGAATAGGGAAAAAAAATACACTTTCTTGGAGCACAAGCAGGTTTCAAAGCTGTTCACACTTTATTGAAGTCCCAGGCATCATTCTGAGGGAGAAAAGCTTCATTTTGGAGCTGGTGGAGCCACACAGGTGGTATGAACATCCCTTAGGATGAGATTTTATGAGGAAACCAGCTGGGAGTTACACTCTTGCTGTTTTACACCTTATCTGGAGATGGAAGGACTCCAAATTGCAAGACCATGGGTGGGATGTTGGAGGCAGTGAGGCTGCGGAGAAGCTGAGTGGGGCCATTTGGTGGTGCATGGGTTGGGAGGGGTTAGGCAGCAGCTCTGAATTCCTGGAGCTAAGGGAAGAAGGAGCTGGTTTCTTAGAAGGGGGTTGGTAGCAGGCAAGGATGGGAGTTGGGCTGACATGCAATGGATTTGCAAGACAAGAAGAAGTTTTCCTGCTGGTTTGGTTAAAAGCAGTTCTGTCCCCAAAGCCCTAGCACAGCTGGGTTTGGTTTTCATGAGGCAGCTTATCTCCTTCTCCTGAAGGTGATGAGCACTTGGCACCAAGCAGCACCCAGGCCCCACAAGCAACACCCCTCCGTGGGGCACCAGAACCTGTCTCTACCTGAGGATGACACATCCAGGTGACCATGGTGG
>NW_009964356.1:0-740 GCF_000747805.2 Chaetura pelagica | reverse complement strand
CCTAGCACTGCCAAGCCACCACTAAACCATATCCCCAAGCAGTAAGAAAGATAGATGCAGTAGGCAAAGCTGTTAAATTGGGTATTTTGGGGATATTTGAAGATTTAGATTATAACATTCCAATTAATCCTTCTCAACTTCCCCTCTTTCAAATTATATACATATTTCATAAAGCAAGTCTCTGCAGTGAAAACATGCTGCCGGTATGTGGTATGTAAACCAGCAGTGAGAGGAATAGGCAGAATTTTATTACCTATCAACAGCTGTAGAACAGCACTCAGAGACCTATAGAGAACACCATGGAGAGATATTAAAAGTGGTCTTTATGCATAAACACTACAAGGCAAATCAAAGACACCTCTCTTCACTGTCCTGTTCAAATTATCTCTTCTCTGAGCCAATGAATAAACAATTGTTCCTCTAACAACACTGTCACACCACCAAAATGAAGGGTAATTTTAAATGAACATCTCATTTTGTCTCAGGTTATTTCTCCAAGGAAAGTCTTTCAAAATAGTTGCTAATAAATGTACATGTGGTGCATTTTTAATTCAGGGAATTAAATACCTTGCTGAAAAATAGGTCACAACATTCTTAAACAAAGTGTTAAATTTTAAAAAAATTCAGCTCTGTGGAAAACTTAACCCTTTACAGGAAACTTTTCTAATTCCAGCTTTCATGTACCTCTTGATCTGAGAGTTTATTTGGCTCTTAGGGAAGGAATGGCTTCCTTTTTTTTT
>NW_009964355.1:0-740 GCF_000747805.2 Chaetura pelagica | reverse complement strand
TTCTTTTCTGTATTTTCCATCCACTCTACCCCACCACTGCATAAATCACAGGGAGATTTTTAACAGTTTGCTGCTAAAAGGCTGGCTCAACTGCAGATCCAGCTGGAGTAAGAAAAAGTACATTTGTTAATTGTTCAGTTTCCATGGCACCACAGACTTCAGGTTTTTCTCTTGTTTTGACACGCCTGCTTTGTACTGAGAGACCATAGAGATCACAAGTGGGTTTCATGCCGAATCCTTTTGTGATAGCAGCTCCTTTATAATCCAGAAGTGGCAAATACACAGCTAGTAGGGTTGCCAGACATAAGAGTGTAGCAGTCTGTCACTCTTCTTCATGCCACAGAAGTGGGCTAAGGTTGATGGTAGGAATGACAGGAAGATGCAGAGCTGAAGTCAGATGGGTAGTTTCTCTGAGGCTTTTTTTCCCATTGAACAAGCTGCCTTTCTGCATGACCTGGAAGCAAGTACTAGGTTCAGCATGATGAGAGAAGTACTCATTTATGTTTTTCCTTAGAAAGGGTGTCCCTGAAGCTCTGCTGAGTACACAGGTGCCTGTGCTGGGCAGAACGATGCTGCTTTATTAGTATTAAATATTTTATACCTCCTGCCAATATACATGAAAAGGTACTGGGTATTGTGCATAGACTGCATAGCTCTTGGAGCTAGCACTGCCCTGGCTCTTTCCTACCTTGCTGTCTGTCTTCACTGTCATGTGCATCTAAAATATTTTATTGACTACG
>NW_009964354.1:0-740 GCF_000747805.2 Chaetura pelagica | reverse complement strand
GGGAACGTGCCACCACCAAACAAACTTGCTTGACTCAGTGGCTCAGCATCTGAAACCCACCTCTCAAACCTCACCATTTGTTCTTCTGGCACCCTGGAATCTCCCTGGCAATTCTCTATGCAACAGCCAATCATGCCTCAGCTTGATTAACTGGTGAGATAAGACAAGCACACAGCCCAAACTGTGATGGCTCCAGGCCAGGGAGAAGTCACACAGCTGGTAAAGCCTACTTGAATGATTTCAAGAGAAAAGAAAGAGCAGCAGAATATGTCATTCCTTAAGAACAGCACAAGCATCTACTCCAAACACAAGTCGAGGTTCCTCCTTAAGAGCTGTGTAATGATTGCAGGTGATTTTATTTAGGATTGAAATCTCCATTCTTGACTTGTCCTTTAAGTTGGAGAACAGAGCAGCAAACAAAGAGAAAGGACTGTGGGGTCCTGGTCTGGGCTTTCCCACTAACAGAGCACACTAACTTTGGTTTCTTCTAATACTAGCTCTTAATTTAGCAGTCTCCATGATCCTTAGAGGACATCCCTTACCACATACATATATTGTATCTTTTCCTGGGAGTCCTGATCTCATTTCAGAACTTGATACTGCTACTAATCAAAGTAATTCTCAGGATGGCAGTATTTTCACACTTTTTGTAAATGCCCTGTCTTTCTTATGCATTTGGGATTCATTGCTTTTTGGATTAAAAGAGAAAATACTGCACTGATTTATTTATTTATTTATTT
>NW_009964353.1:0-740 GCF_000747805.2 Chaetura pelagica | reverse complement strand
AAAAAAACAAACAACAAACAAAAACCACCAACCCAAACACACAAGAAAATTAAATCTTGGACACCTCTCTATATCCCTGAGTGCCAAAATCATAGAAACATAGTCCTACAGCCCCATGACCACTAAGAATACCCCTGGCTGTGGCCAGAAACAGTTGCATTGTATTAGTAGGAACTATTCTATGAGGTGAAAGGCTCATTCATATATATTTGGTTCAGCTGGACAATGGAGACAAGATGATGCATCTTCACTTGCATGTTGCAATGTGAAGTCAAGATCAGACATCATAGGCTTGAATAAAGGTTCTTTGTAACCAGAACACAACCCATTGTTTATTTAATACATATGTGAAATGGCGTGTTGATAATGCAACTTTAATCTACGCTTGTTGAAGAAGTTGATTTTGCTTTGCTTTATTGCATTGTATGCATTGACCATTAGGGGAATATTTATTCCTTACAGACTTGCTGTAGGCTAAAATAAGGTGGGCTTTTTTGGTAGTTCTTGTTTTCTCATTGTCTTCCTCTCATTCATGGCTCACCTGAGAAGTTATAACTCCTTCTGGGTTGAGCCATGGTATAGGTCTAAGCTGGCTAAATTGAAAAGGTAATTTTGCTTTCTGTAGCGTAAACATGAGACTGAATAGATCAGTTCTATTCCTTCATGAAAGATTTCTGTTGTGTTGGGGGGCAAGAAAAAATAAAGATTCTTCCTTTACTCCCTGTCGTGTGTAAAATTAC
>NW_009964352.1:0-740 GCF_000747805.2 Chaetura pelagica | reverse complement strand
ATTTGCCAAGTCTTACCTGCACTGCAGTGACCATCTCCAGTATTATTTCTTCTGTTTAACTGAATTTATTTCCATTACAGCCTTAACTTTCCTTCTTCTTTATTTTTTTTCCCCTCAGGCTGATGTGTAGCTATCCCTATTCATTATCCCAGTTTCTGTTGTAAAGACACTTCAGTCTGTGCTTTGTGGTTCATTGTCTTGGTGATTTACAGTCCTTGAGGAACAGGAAAGCAACAGTCCATGTTCTTTCTAACCTGTTGTGAAATACTGTGTGAGTGGTGTTGATGTCTGGAAATGATGCCCACATTAGAAAGTCTGCCTATTTTTTTGTGGTTGAGATGATGCAGATGCACTGACTGGTGGGATCATCTTCATAAGGATCATCTTTTTAAGAACCATAATAGAACCCTGCAGAAAACCCACCTCCCAATCCTCACCCTGAAGCCCAATGTCAAAACTTCTTGAGGTGCCTCTGTTTTATAGGGCTTCAACTGTGCCTGATAGGACCTGATTCTTGTCCTTGAGGATGGGTGCTCTGTGTCCTTTGGAAGATCAAGCTGCTTTAAATTCGGGCATTAAAGGTCAAAGGTACCTATTCACTCATCACTTCTGGAAATCTTTGCTGAAGTGATGGAGTTTAACAAAGACTGTAAGAAATTCCTAACTCATTAAGGTATCTGTGGGAGAGACAGAAGAACTTGTTCCTGCTCAGAGACTTTAATCTGAATTGCATCCCTGCA
>NW_009964351.1:0-739 GCF_000747805.2 Chaetura pelagica | reverse complement strand
GCCCTACACAGGGACAGGAGTGGGACTCAATCATCCTGATGGGTCCCCTCAAGCTCTCCATATTCTGTGATTCTATGAACTGAGTTTCTTAGACTGGAAATTAAATAGACAACTTCAGCAGGCAGGAGGTAAAACCATTTGGCACTGCAGCTGGCTTGCTGGACCTCTCTGGCCTCCCTTTCTGCTGTTCTGTTTTCATAAGCATCACTCATAGTTGGGTCCAACAACAGCACAGATCAGCAGTAGCACCTCATATTAGTTGCATTTTTTACAGTTCAGCAACATGCATGAACATTTTTAGTACTGTATTTTTACCTCTTTCATAGTCTGTTATCTCCCTAGGTTTCATGGAGCTGAATTAAAATGGCCTTTAAACTCAAGTCATAGGAGACTAAGGATGTTGTAGACCCTGCTAATGATTTATAAACATGTACTGTTGGCTTTGCTGAGATACACAGCATGTTTATTTGTGTTTCTCTCCTTCCCAAATCCCCTGAACTTCTGTCCCTCATATATTATAATTTTATTTTAGGAGGATGCAGGGTTTTTTCTGCTATGTTGTTTTATTCTAGGTATAAAGTATCAAATCCCTTGTTTTGTTTTGGATTTTTGTAAGCCCAATGAAAGTTTAAGGCTAAATGAAGTGTTGAGAAGGAGAAAGGGTTTAAATGAATACATATTCTTCAAAACTGATATAATTGCCAGCAATTTAGAAGTTCCTCAGTTTTTGTTTTTTTTT
>NW_009964350.1:0-739 GCF_000747805.2 Chaetura pelagica | reverse complement strand
AAATCTCAATTCAGACAGTGAGAAGAAATATTCAGCAGTGAAGCACTAACACATATAACCAAGGAAGGAGTGCAGTCTTATCTGTGGGAGAACTGCTAATTAGGCATCAGTAAGGAATGGCTGGAGAAGGCCTCTGAGGGTTCTTCTAACCTTCTGCTGCTCTGTCACAGATCTTCTCAGGCTTCTGTATGCATCTGAGTCAAACCTTAGACAAACAGGGTCAAATGGAGAGCAGGAATTTCTGTCTGCAGAAGTCCCTCTTTGGGGATCTTTGCAAGTGGCAGAGGTGAGAGATGGAGTAATCGTAGGCTCAAACCTTATCTGAACAGGCTCAGCTATAAAAGTGTTTCAGAGTACTGTGCATGGGAAAATACTTTCCTCTTGGCAATGCAGCAGCCTACTTATTGCCTTCTGTATACCACCACCCTTCCTTCCACGTGGAGAAGAGGGATTGTGACTCTGATATATATCAATGTCACTGTATAGATGGTTGCTCTATCACCCAACCCTACTCAAGAAGGGGAATTGAGAAAAGGAAAGGTGACTTGTGGGTTGAATTGAAAACAGATTTAATAGAATTAAAATAATTAACTAATATTAACCCCAATACTAATATAAAATATGAAGTTATACTCATCTCTAGATGGTAGCTGGGAGCTGTAACAAAATTCACCCGACCTGAATAGCTGACCCACTAATTGAGGGCATCTCTATTAGTGCAATATTGTTCCTGGTGCAC
>NW_009964349.1:0-739 GCF_000747805.2 Chaetura pelagica | reverse complement strand
TCTCCTCAGGACTGCTCTCCATCCATCTCTGCCCAGCCTGTATTTGTGCTTGGGAACTTGAGTTTGCCATCAACTGATTTGTCATTGCAGGAGTTTGCTCGTTATGTGGCTCTGAAGCTGCTGTTTCTTGCACAAGGTGTTACATGTGCTCAAGGTTGGTGTGTTCTGTCACAAGTGTAGATTCTCAAAGGTAAAAGTTTGGGAGAAGGATCAGGACTCATGCATTTCTAAGGAACCAAGACTTCCTGTGATGGTTCCCTGCTGGTGAGGTGTTTTTGGACAAGTGCAGTGTTCTGAGAGGAGGTGCAGGGTCTTCCATGCTTCTGTCTTGGCTTTTTTTTCCTATTTTGGGCAGTGTTTGTATCTCTGCTGTGTGGGATTATTCTCTGGGTTCCATCCATTCACTAGTTTTTCTAAGAGTCATTAATTCCTAAGATGTTTTGAAAAACAGGTCAGTACTTGCTGCAGTTCCCAAGTATGGAAACTCATTCAGTGATTCATTTGAGCCATGTAGCAACACAGTGAAGGTCAGGAAGAGGTTCAAGGACCTTCATTTTTCCTTCTCCTTTGTTGAATGTGTGATGGTTTGGTCTTCATAAAAGTCTTTGTCTGCTGAAGAAGCCCTCGTTGGGAAATAGATGTATCCTCTGCATCCCTGTAGCAGTTCATGAGGGCTTTGCTCAGTGTCAAGGGTGTATCTGTAATTGTGTATCACTCTGGTTGGAAAGACCTTCAAGAT